>NW_027440319.1:0-130000 GCF_031893055.1 Leptodactylus fuscus
CCCCAGCCCTGCAGATAGATAGGTTACTGTCACCAGACCCAGCATATCCCCCAGTCCTGCAGATAGATAGGTTACTGTCAGCAGAACCAGCATATCACCCCAGCCCTGCAGATAGATAGGTTACTGTCACCAGAACCAGCATATCACCCCAGTCCTGCAGATAGATAGGTTACTGTCACCAGAACCAGCATATCACCCCAGTCCTGCAGATAGATAGGTTACTGTCAGCAGAACCAGCATATCACCCCAGCCCTGCAGATAGATAGGTTACTGTCACCAGACCCAGCATATCATCCCAGCCCTGCAGATAGATAGGTTACTGTCACCAGAACCAGCATATCACCCCAGCTCTGCAGATAGATAGGTTACTGTCACCAGAACCAGAATATCACCCCAGTCCTGCAGATAGATAGGTTACTGTCACCAGACCCAGCATATCACCCCAGCCCTGCAGATAGATAGGTTACTGTCACCAGAACCAGCATATCACCCCAGCCCTGCAGATAGATAGGTTACTGTCACCAGAACCAGCATATCACCCCAGCCCTGCAGATAGATAGTTTACAGACACCAGAACCAGCATATCACCCCAGCCCTGCAGATAGATAGGTTACTGTCACCAGAACCAGCATATCACCCAGCCCTGCAGATAGATAGGTTACTGTGACCAGAACCAGCATATCACCCCAGCCCTGCAGATAGATAGGTTAGTGTCACCAGAACCAGCATATCCCCCAGCCCTGCAGATAAATAGGTTACTGTCACCAGAACCAGCATATCACCCCAGCCCTGCAGATAGATAGGTTAGTGTCACCAGAACCAGCATATCACCCCAGCCCTGCAGATAGATAGGTTACTGTCACCAGAACCAGCATATCACCCCAGCCCTGCAGATAGATAGGTTACTGTCACTAGAACCAGCATATCCCCCAGCCCTGCAGATAGATAGGTTACTGTCACCAGAACCAGCATATCACCCCAGCCCTGCAGATAGATAGGTTACTGTCACCAGAACCAGAATATCACCCCAGTCCTGCAGATAGATAGGTTACTGTCACCAGACCCAGCATATCACCCCAGCCCTGCAGATAGAAAGGTTACTGTCACCAGAACCAGCATATCACCCCAGCCCTGCAGATAGATAGGTTACTGTCACCAGAACCAGCATATCACCCCAGCCCTGCAGATAGATAGTTTACAGACACCAGAACCAGCATATCACCCCAGCCCTGCAGATAGATAGGTTACTGTCACCAGAACCAGCATATCCCCCCAGCCCTGCAGATAGAAAGGTTACTGTCACCAGAACCAGCATATCACCCCAGCCCTGCAGATGGATAGGTTACTGTCACCAGAACCAGCATATCACCCCAGTCCTGCAGATAGATAGGTTACAGACACCAGAACCAGCATATCACCCCAGCCCTGCAGATAGATAGGTTACTGTCACCAGAACCAGCATATCCCCCCAGCCCTGCAGATAAATAGGTTACTGTCACCAGAACCAGCATATCACCCAGCCCTGCAGATAGATAGGTTACTGTGACCAGAACCAGCATATCACCCCAGCCCTGCAGATAGATAGGTTACTGTCACCAGAACCAGCATATCACCCAGCCCTGCAGATAGATGAGTTACAGACACCAGAACCAGCATATCACCCCAGCCCTGCAGATAGATAGGTTAGTGTCACCAGAACCAGCATATCCCCCCAGCCCTGCAGATAAATAGGTTACTGTCACCAGAACCAGCAAATCACCCCAGCCCTGCAGATAGATAGGTTAGTGTCACCAGAACCAGCATATCACCCCAGCCCTGCAGATAGATAGGTTACTGTCACCAGAACCAGCATATCACCCCAGCCCTGCAGATAGATAGGTTACTGTCACTAGAACCAGCATATCCCCCCAGCCCTGCAGATAGATAGGTTACTGTCACCAGAACCAGCATATCACCCCAGCCCTGCAGATAGATAGGTTACTGTCACCAGAACCAGAATATCACCCCAGTCCTGCAGATAGATAGGTTACTGTCACCAGACCCAGCATATCACCCCAGCCCTGCAGATAGATAGGTTACTGTCACCAGAACCAGCATATCACCCCAGCCCTGCAGATAGATAGGTTACTGTCACCAGAACCAGCATATCACCCAGCCCTGCAGATAGATAGTTTACAGACACCAGAACCAGCATATCACCCCAGCCCTGCAGATAGATAGGTTACTGTCACCAGACCAGCATATCACCCCAGCCCTGCAGATAGATAGGTTACTGTCACCAGAACCAGCATATCCCCCTAGCCCTGCAGATAGATAGGTTACTGTCACCAGAACCAGCATATCACCCCAGCCCTGCAGATAGATAGGTTACTGTCACCAGAACCAGCATATCACCCCAGTCCTGCAGATAGATAGGTTACAGACACCAGAACCAGCATATCACCCCAGCCTGCAGATAGATAGGTTACTGTCACCAGAACCAGCATATCCCCCCAGCCCTGCAGATAAATAGGTTACTGTCACCAGAACCAGCATATCACCCCAGCCCTGCAGATAGATAGGTTAGTGTCACCAGAACCAGCATATCACCCCAGCCCTGCAGATAGATAGGTTACTATCACCAGAACCAGCATATCACCCCAGCCCTGCAGATAGATAGGTTACAGACACCAGAACCAGCATATCACCCCAGCCCTGCAGATAGATAGGTTACTGTCACTAGAACCAGCATATCCCCCCAGCCCTGCAGATAGATAGGTTACTGTTACCAGAACCAGCATATCACCCCAGCCCTGCAGATAGATAGGTTACTGTCACCAGAACCAGAATATCACCCCAGTCCTGCAGATAGATAGGTTACTGTCACCAGACCCAGCATATCACCCCAGCCCTGCAGATAGATAGGTTACTGTCACCAGAACCAGCATATCACCCCAGCCTGCAGATAGATAGGTTACTGTCACTAGAACCAGCATATCCCCCCAGCCCTGCAGATAGATAGGTTACTGTCACCAGAACCAGCATATCACCCCAGCCCTGCAGATAGATAGGTTACTGTCACCAGAACCAGCATATCACCCCAGCCCTGCAGATAGATAGGTTACTGTCACCAGAACCAGAATATCACCCCAGTCCTGCAGATAGATAGGTTACTGTCACCAGACCCAGCATATCACCCCAGCCCTGCAGATAGATAGGTTACTGTCACCAGAACCAGCATATCACCCCAGCCCTGCAGATAGATAGTTTACAGACACCAGAACCAGCATATCACCCCAGCCCTGCAGATAGATAGGTTACTGTCACCAGAACCAGCATATCACCCAGCCCTGCAGATAGATAGGTTACTGTGACCAGAACCAGCATATCACCCCCAGCCCTGCAGATAGATAGGTTACTGTCACCAGAACCAGCATATCACCCCAGCCCTGCAGATAGATAGGTTACAGACACCAGAACCAGCATATCACCCCAGCCCTGCAGATAGATAGGTTAGTGTCACCAGAACCAGCATATCCCCCCAGCCCTGCAGATAAATAGGTTACTGTCACCAGAACCAGCATATCACCCCAGCCCTGCAGATAGATAGGTTAGTGTCACCAGAACCAGCATATCACCCCAGCCCTGCAGATAGATAGGTTAGTGTCACCAGAACCAGCATATCACCCCAGCCCTGCAGATAGATAGGTTACTATCACTAGAACCAGCATATCCCCCCAGCCCTGCAGATAGATAAGTTACTGTCACCAGAACCAGCATATCACCCCAGCCCTGCAGATAGATAGGTTACTGTCACCAGAACCAGAATATCACCCCAGTCCTGCAGATAGATAGGTTACTGTCACCAGACCCAGCATATCACCCCAGCCCTGCAGATAGATAGGTTACTGTCACCAGAAGCAGCATATCACCCCAGCCCTGCAGATAGATAGGTTACTGTCACCAGAACCAGCATATCACCCAGCCCTGCAGATAGATAGGTTACTGTCACCAGACCCAGCATATCCCCCAGTCCTGCAGATAGATAGGTTACTGTCAGCAGAACCAGCATATCACCCCAGCCCTGCAGATAGATAGGTTACTTTCACCAGAACCAGCATATCACCCCAGTCCTGCAGATAGATAGGTTACTGTCACCAGAACCAGCATATCACCCCAGTCCTGCAGATAGATAGGTTACTGTCAGCAGAACCAGCATATCACCCCAGCCCTGCAGATAGATAGGTTACTGTCACCAGACCCAGCATATCACCCAGCCCTGCAGATAGATAGGTTACTGTCACCAGAACCAGCATATCACCCAGCTCTGCAGATAGATAGGTTACTGTCACCAGAACCAGAATATCACCCCCAGTCCTGCAGATAGATAGGTTACTGTCACCAGACCCAGCATATCACCCCAGCCCTGCAGATAGATAGGTTACTGTCACCAGAACCAGCATATCACCCCAGCCCTGCAGATAGATAGGTTACTGTCACCAGAACCAGCATATCACCCCAGCCCTGCAGATAGATAGTTTACAGACACCAGAACCAGCATATCACCCCAGCCCTGCAGATAGATAGGTTACTGTCACCAGAACCAGCATATCACCCAGCCCTGCAGATAGATAGGTTACTGTGACCAGAACCAGCATATCACCCCAGCCCTGCAGATAGATAGGTTAGTGTCACCAGAACCAGCATATCACCCCAGCCCTGCAGATAAATAGGTTACTGTCACCAGAACCAGCATATCACCCCAGCCCTGCAGATAGATAGGTTAGTGTCACCAGAACCAGCATATCACCCCAGCCCTGCAGATAGATAGGTTACTGTCACCAGAACCAGCATATCACCCCAGCCCTGCAGATAGATAGGTTACTGTCACTAGAACCAGCATATCCCCCCAGCCCTGCAGATAGATAGGTTACTGTCACCAGAACCAGCATATCACCCCAGCCCTGCAGATAGATAGGTTACTGTCACCAGAACAGAATATCACCCCAGTCCTGCAGATAGATAGGTTACTGTCACCAGACCCAGCATATCACCCCAGCCCTGCAGATAGAAAGGTTACTGTCACCAGAACCAGCATATCACCCCAGCCCTGCAGATAGATAGGTTACTGTCACCAGAACCAGCATATCACCCCAGCCCTGCAGATAGATAGTTTACAGACACCAGAACCAGCATATCACCCCAGCCCTGCAGATAGATAGGTTACTGTCACCAGAACCAGCATATCCCCCCAGCCCTGCAGATAGATAGGTTACTGTCACCAGAACCAGCATATCACCCCAGCCCTGCAGATAGATAGGTTACTGTCACCAGAACCAGCATATCACCCCAGTCCTGCAGATAGATAGGTTACAGACACCAGAACCAGCATATCACCCCAGCCCTGCAGATAGATAGGTTACTGTCACCAGAACCAGCATATCCCCCAGCCCTGCAGATAAATAGGTTACTGTCACCAGAACCAGCATATCACCCAGCCCTGCAGATAGATAGGTTACTGTGACCAGAACCAGCATATCACCCCAGCCCTGCAGATAGATAGGTTACTGTCACCAGAACCAGCATATCACCCCAGCCCTGCAGATAGATGAGTTACAGACACCAGAACCAGCATATCACCCCAGCCCTGCAGATAGATAGGTTAGTGTCACCAGAACCAGCATATCCCCCCAGCCCTGCAGATAAATAGGTTACTGTCACCAGAACCAGCATATCACCCCAGCCCTGCAGATAGATAGGTTAGTGTCACCAGAACCAGCATATCACCCCAGCCCTGCAGATAGATAGGTTACTGTCACCAGAACCAGCATATCACCCCAGCCCTGCAGATAGATAGGTTACTGTCACTAGAACCAGCATATCCCCCCAGCCCTGCAGATAGATAGGTTACTGTCACCAGAACCAGCATATCACCCCAGCCCTGCAGATAGATAGGTTACTGTCACCAGAACCAGAATATCACCCCAGTCCTGCAGATAGATAGGTTACTGTCACCAGACCCAGCATATCACCCCAGCCCTGCAGATAGATAGGTTACTGTCACCAGAACCAGCATATCACCCCAGCCCTGCAGATAGATAGGTTACTGTCACCAGAACCAGCATATCACCCCAGCCCTGCAGATAGATAGTTTACAGACACCAGAACCAGCATATCACCCCAGCCCTGCAGATAGATAGGTTACTGTCACCAGAACCAGCATATCCCCCTAGCCCTGCAGATAGATAGGTTACTGTCACCAGAACAGCATATCACCCCAGCCCTGCAGATAGATAGGTTACTGTCACCAGAACCAGCATATCACCCCAGTCCTGCAGATAGATAGGTTACAGACACCAGAACCAGCATATCACCCCAGCCCTGCAGATAGATAGGTTACTGTCACCAGAACCAGCATATCCCCCCAGCCCTGCAGATAAATAGGTTACTGTCACCAGAACCAGCATATCACCCCAGCCCTGCAGATAGATAGGTTAGTGTCACCAGAACCAGCATATCACCCCAGCCCTGCAGATAGATAGGTTACTATCACCAGAACCAGCATATCACCCCAGCCCTGCAGATAGATAGGTTACAGACACCAGAACCAGCATATCACCCCAGCCCTGCAGATAGATAGGTTACTGTCACTAGAACCAGCATATCCCCCCAGCCCTGCAGATAGATAGGTTACTGTTACCAGAACCAGCATATCACCCCAGCCCTGCAGATAGATAGGTTACTGTCACCAGAACCAGAATATCACCCCAGTCCTGCAGATAGATAGGTTACTGTCACCAGACCCAGCATATCACCCCAGCCCTGCAGATAGATAGGTTACTGTCACCAGAACCAGCATATCACCCCAGCCCTGCAGATAGATAGGTTACTGTCACTAGAACCAGCATATCCCCCCAGCCCTGCAGATAGATAGGTTACTGTCACCAGAACCAGCATATCACCCCAGCCCTGCAGATAGATAGGTTACTGTCACCAGAACCAGCATATCACCCCAGCCCTGCAGATAGATAGGTTACTGTCACCAGAACCAGAATATCACCCCAGTCCTGCAGATAGATAGGTTACTGTCACCAGACCCAGCATATCACCCCAGCCCTGCAGATAGATAGGTTACTGTCACCAGAACCAGCATATCACCCCAGCCCTGCAGATAGATAGTTTACAGACACCAGAACCAGCATATCACCCCAGCCCTGCAGATAGATAGGTTACTGTCACCAGAACCAGCATATCACCCAGCCCTGCAGATAGATAGGTTACTGTGACCAGAACCAGCATATCACCCCCAGCCCTGCAGATAGATAGGTTACTGTCACCAGAACCAGCATATCACCCCAGCCCTGCAGATAGATAGGTTACAGACACCAGAACCAGCATATCACCCCAGCCCTGCAGATAGATAGGTTAGTGTCACCAGAACCAGCATATCCCCCCAGCCCTGCAGATAAATAGGTTACTGTCACCAGAACCAGCATATCACTCCAGCCCTGCAGATAGATAGGTTAGTGTCACCAGAACCAGCATATCACCCCAGCCCTGCAGATAGATAGGTTAGTGTCACCAGAACCAGCATATCACCCCAGCCCTGCAGATAGATAGGTTACTGTCACCAGAACCAGCATATCACCCCAGCTCTGCAGATAGATAGGTTACTGTCACCAGAACCAGAATATCACCCCAGTCCTGCAGATAGATAGGTTACTGTCACCAGACCCAGCATATCACCCCAGCCCTGCAGATAGATAGGTTACTGTCACCAGAACCAGCATATCACCCCAGCCCTGCAGATAGATAGGTTACTGTCACCAGAACCAGCATATCACCCCAGCCCTGCAGATAGATAGTTTACAGACACCAGAACCAGCATATCACCCCAGCCCTGCAGATAGATAGGTTACTGTCACCAGAACCAGCATATCACCCAGCCCTGCAGATAGATAGGTTACTGTGACCAGAACCAGCATATCACCCCAGCCCTGCAGATAGATAGGTTAGTGTCACCAGAACCAGCATATCCCCCCAGCCCTGCAGATAAATAGGTTACTGTCACCAGAACCAGCATATCACCCCAGCCCTGCAGATAGATAGGTTAGTGTCACCAGAACCAGCATATCACCCCAGCCCTGCAGATAGATAGGTTACTGTCACCAGAACCAGCATATCACCCCAGCCCTGCAGATAGATAGGTTACTGTCACTAGAACCAGCATATCCCCCCAGCCCTGCAGATAGATAGGTTACTGTCACCAGAACCAGCATATCACCCCAGCCCTGCAGATAGATAGGTTACTGTCACCAGAACCAGAATATCACCCCAGTCCTGCAGATAGATAGGTTACTGTCACCAGACCCAGCATATCACCCCAGCCCTGCAGATAGAAAGGTTACTGTCACCAGAACCAGCATATCACCCCAGCCCTGCAGATAGATAGGTTACTGTCACCAGAACCAGCATATCACCCCAGCCCTGCAGATAGATAGTTTACAGACACCAGAACCAGCATATCACCCCAGCCCTGCAGATAGATAGGTTACTGTCACCAGAACCAGCATATCCCCCCAGCCCTGCAGATAGATAGGTTACTGTCACCAGAACCAGCATATCACCCCAGCCCTGCAGATAGATAGGTTACTGTCACCAGAACCAGCATATCACCCAGTCCTGCAGATAGATAGGTTACAGACACCAGAACCAGCATATCACCCCAGCCCTGCAGATAGATAGGTTACTGTCACCAGAACCAGCATATCCCCCCAGCCCTGCAGATAAATAGGTTACTGTCACCAGAACCAGCATATCACCCAGCCCTGCAGATAGATAGGTTACTGTGACCAGAACCAGCATATCACCCCAGCCCTGCAGATAGATAGGTTACTGTCACCAGAACCAGCATATCACCCCAGCCCTGCAGATAGATGAGTTACAGACACCAGAACCAGCATATCACCCCAGCCCTGCAGATAGATAGGTTAGTGTCACCAGAACCAGCATATCCCCCCAGCCCTGCAGATAAATAGGTTACTGTCACCAGAACCAGCATATCACCCCAGCCCTGCAGATAGATAGGTTAGTGTCACCAGAACCAGCATATCAACCCCAGCCCTGCAGATAGATAGGTTACTGTCACCAGAACCAGCATATCACCCCAGCCTGCAGATAGATAGGTTACTGTCACTAGAACCAGCATATCCCCCCAGCCCTGCAGATAGATAGGTTACTGTCACCAGAACCAGCATATCACCCCAGCCCTGCAGATAGATAGGTTACTGTCACCAGAACCAGAATATCACCCCAGTCCTGCAGATAGATAGGTTACTGTCACCAGACCCAGCATATCACCCCAGCCTGCAGATAGATAGGTTACTGTCACCAGAACCAGCATATCACCCCAGCCCTGCAGATAGATAGGTTACTGTCACCAGAACCAGCATATCACCCCAGCCCTGCAGATAGATAGTTTACAGACACCAGAACCAGCATATCACCCCAGCCCTGCAGATAGATAGGTTACTGTCACCAGAACCAGCATATCCCCCTAGCCCTGCAGATAGATAGGTTACTGTCACCAGAACCAGCATATCACCCCAGCCCTGCAGATAGATAGGTTACTGTCACCAGAACCAGCATATCACCCCAGTCCTGCAGATAGATAGGTTACAGACACCAGAACCAGCATATCACCCCAGCCCTGCAGATAGATAGGTTACTGTCACCAGAACCAGCATATCCCCCCAGCCCTGCAGATAAATAGGTTACTGTCACCAGAACCAGCATATCACCCCAGCCCTGCAGATAGATAGGTTAGTGTCACCAGAACCAGCATATCACCCCAGCCCTGCAGATAGATAGGTTACTATCACCAGAACCAGCATATCACCCCAGCCCTGCAGATAGATAGGTTACAGACACCAGAACCAGCATATCACCCCAGCCCTGCAGATAGATAGGTTACTGTCACTAGAACCAGCATATCCCCCCAGCCCTGCAGATAGATAGGTTACTGTTACCAGAACCAGCATATCACCCCAGCCCTGCAGATAGATAGGTTACTGTCACCAGAACCAGAATATCACCCCAGTCCTGCAGATAGATAGGTTACTGTCACCAGACCCAGCATATCACCCCAGCCCTGCAGATAGATAGGTTACTGTCACCAGAACCAGCATATCACCCCAGCCCTGCAGATAGATAGGTTACTGTCACTAGAACCAGCATATCCCCCCAGCCCTGCAGATAGATAGGTTACTGTCACCAGAACCAGCATATCACCCCAGCCCTGCAGATAGATAGGTTACTGTCACCAGAACCAGCATATCACCCCAGCCCTGCAGATAGATAGGTTACTGTCACCAGAACCAGAATATCACCCCAGTCCTGCAGATAGATAGGTTACTGTCACCAGACCCAGCATATCACCCCAGCCCTGCAGATAGATAGGTTACTGTCACCAGAACCAGCATATCACCCCAGCCCTGCAGATAGATAGTTTACAGACACCAGAACCAGCATATCACCCCAGCCCTGCAGATAGATAGGTTACTGTCACCAGAACCAGCATATCACCCAGCCCTGCAGATAGATAGGTTACTGTGACCAGAACCAGCATATCACCCCCAGCCCTGCAGATAGATAGGTTACTGTCACCAGAACCAGCATATCACCCCAGCCCTGCAGATAGATAGGTTACAGGACACCAGAACCAGCATATCACCCCAGCCCTGCAGATAGATAGGTTAGTGTCACCAGAACCAGCATATCCCCCCAGCCCTGCAGATAAATAGGTTACTGTCACCAGAACCAGCATATCACTCCAGCCCTGCAGATAGATAGGTTAGTGTCACCAGAACCAGCATATCACCCAGCCCTGCAGATAGATAGGTTAGTGTCACCAGAACCAGCATATCACCCCAGCCCTGCAGATAGATAGGTTACTGTCACTAGAACCAGCATATCCCCCCAGCCCTGCAGATAGATAGGTTACTGTCACCAGAACCAGAATATCTCCCCAGTCCTGCAGATAGATAGGTTACTGTCACCAGACCCAGCATATCACCCCAGCCCTGCAGATAGATAGGTTACTGTCACCAGAACCAGCATATCACCCCAGCCCTGCAGATAGATAGATTACTGTCACCAGAACCAGCATATCACCCCAGCCCTGCAGATAGATAGTTTACAGACACCAGAACCAGCATATCACCCCAGCCCTGCAGATAGATAGGTTACTGTCACTAGAACCAGCATATCCCCGCAGCCTGCAGATAGATAGGTTACTGTTACCAGAACCAGCATATCACCCCAGCCCTGCAGATAGATAGGTTACTGTCACCAGAACCAGAATATCACCCCAGTCCTGCAGATAGATAGGTTACTGTCACCAGACCCAGCATATCACCCCAGCCCTGCAGATAGATAGGTTACTGTCACCAGAACCAGCATATCACCCCAGCCCTGCAGATAGATAGGTTACTGTCACCAGAACCAGCATATCACCCCAGCCCTGCAGATAGATAGTTTACAGACACCAGAACCAGCATATCACCCCAGCCCTGCAGATAGATAGGTTACTGTCACCAGAACCAGCATATCCCCCCAGCCCTGCAGATAGATAGGTTACTGTCACCAGAACCAGCATATCACCCCAGTCCTGCAGATAGATAGGTTACTGTCACCAGAAGCAGCATATCACCCCAGCCCAGCAGATAGATAGGTTACTGTCACCAGAACCAGCATATCACCCCAGTCCTGCAGATAGATAGGTTACAGACACCAGAACCAGCATATCACCCCAGCCCTGCAGATAGATAGGTTACTGTCACCAGAACCAGCATATCCCCCAGCCCTGCAGATAAATAGGTTACTGTCACCAGAACCAGCATATCACCCCAGCCACTGCAGATAGATAGGTTACTATCACCAGAACCAGCATATCACCCCAGCCCTGCAGAGAGATAGGTTACCGTCACCAGACCCAGCATATCCCCCCAGCCCTGCAGATAGATAGGTTACCGTCACCAGACCCAGCATATCACCCCAGCCCACTTAGGGACATTATATGTTATGGGGGAGCTAAGGTGGCGTTGTACGGTGTATGGGCAGTATGGGGTTATTATACCATGTGGAGGCCTCCAGAAGGTGATGATATTGATACTGTAAATAGGAATATACCGTACAGCTATTGCAGTGCGCTTGGGTACAGAGATCTAGATGAGCTCTACTTTCCTAACATACTCTATTATACTATAATATATACCGCACCCTTCTTGTATATTTTTAAGTGCAGGCCTTACATTTATCTTTGCGTTCCCTTATTCTAATAGGTTTTCTCCTGATACCTGTCTGTATTATGGCCATATAGTGCACATGTGGCTGCAGCCAATGTCAGTCCATTGTGCAGATAATGGCCGTCTGTTCTCTCTTCTGCACAGACCTTGGCTCAGGTTTATCTGCGTACGCCCGGCCCGGCTTCTATTTATCATGATCCACAGATATATCACTTAGATCTTCTGTGTTAGCAATTATCTGGGTGAGGGATCTTTCTGCATCCACATACCTGAGTACATGCACAACGCAGGTCATTTATTGTGACGGGTAAGGGACCTGCGTCTGGTATGGCGAGAGGTCAGCGGTAACGACAACAAAGGTTTATCGAAGGGATATCCATTACAATACAGTCGGCGAAGAGTCCGAAATAAACATTAATTCTGATAATTAGTAACAAGAAGCTGAAAATAAAATATCATGACGATATGAGAACACAAGTGATTGGTCGGGATCTGGGCGTGCTGGCCCTTTAAGAAATGAGCAGGGTAATATGGGGGTTGGGCAGAGGGGACATAATAATAATACATAAAAACCTAATACATAAAATTCTTGGTGGTCCAAGCAATAGTTAATACGTAAGGAGTCATTTCCTCACAGCCCAACAGCCTTTCTTATCTTTTTGAAGTCCGACATCCCCTTTAACTATCCGTACTACTACAATAGGACATGGAAGATACAGAGATGATAAGACGCATATACATTATGTATCACAAGACGGATGACCGAGACAAGCGACACATCGCAGCCGCTAAAGGATGCCCGACTTCCTTCCCATATACCGAGTCAACAGACAATCAATACATCATTTTATAGGGTCAAAATACTCAAGAAATCCATCTGAAGAGGCGACGCAAGGCAAATAAATCTATATATGACAACCAAATTGACTAAACGGGAGGTAAATGTCATTGTAGGTGAATCCATATATATATATATATATATATATATATATATCCTAGTCACGGGGGGGGTCCTATGGCTGGCACCCCCACTGAGCAGAAGAATAGGGGTAACTCAGTCTCCAATGAGGATGAAGCCGCCATTATCTATTCTATTCTATGGGATTGATGGAGATTGCCAAGTAAAACGCTCCAACAGTGTCCTGGAAGTAATGAAGGTCATGGGTCAAGGGTACTCCTACTCCATTTACTCGAAGGACTCGGGGGCTTCCTCTGTAGTGACGTCATCTCGCTGGCTACTCCGGGTTGTAGACGGCACAGACCAGAGAAAACCTGCGGACTGATCTTCTCCATTCATCTTGGGAAGGGGCTACACTATTCTCTGTGGGCCGTCACTAAGGGGCTTCACTACTATGTTGGGAGCCACTAATGAGGCACCATAGAAGTAATAAACCCTATTGGTATTAGTGCACCAGATAGAGCACATGTGGGGGGCTCTAATGTCATGGCACCTGTGTTCATTGAGCTTTAGAGGTCCCCTGGGGCCCTTGACATCACCCAAGAGGCTGGAAGATCATCAGAGAAGATCCCAAGGATATGGACACCGCACGGGAGTCCAGGAGAGGGTCAGTGAGGCTTATTACGTTTCTTCACCTCTCTTGGTCCTCTGCTTATTATTCTCTGGGGTCTAAAGAGATATAGTTACATAGTTACATAGTAGACGAGGTTGGATGAAGACATCAGTCCACCAAGTCCAACCTATAACCCTACAATCCCTACAGTGTTGATCCAGAGGAAGGCAAAAACCCTCCATGAGGCTCCGGCCAATTATCCCATTTCAGGGGAAAAAAATTCCTTCCCAATTCCAATCTGGCCTTCCAGTAAAAAATCCCTGGATCAACATGTCCTTAAAATCTAGAGTCCATAACCCATAAGATATGAGGCCACTTCTGGTTCGGATCAAACAAGCTCAGCCAGAAACCAAAACAAGTGGACAAACCTCCATCTTGAGATTTCAGGATCGATTTTAAAATCCCATTTCCGATCATTTTCCAGCCGATCCCGATCGCTCAACCCCAGTCAATGCTTCTCTATGGGAAAAGTCACTTTTAGGGTTGAGCCGATCTTGAGATAACCCCCGACCTCAAACCAGCTGGAAAAGATCGGGATCAGAATTCCGATCGCGATCATGAAATTTACTCGATCGCCGATCGGAATCCGACAAATGTTTGTCGATCCTTAATACGGATTCGGATGATTGATCTCATGTTCCTATTCCTAGGAAGAAGGCTTGATCTTTCATTTATGGCTGGAGATGTTTGGGCCAACACTTGTCTCATGTCTATGTTCGTCTTGGAATTTTTTTTTTTTTAAATTATCATTTGTACAACTTTGTTGTTCTCACTTTACCTCCTTTATTTGAGGTTGCAGGTTCCATATCTGAGAATACCCGACACAGGTTACTGTCCATAAAACCTACTTGTGAACTCCAACTTCATTTGATCTGAGGGCTCCTGGGCGGAGGTGAACTTGGCGCTAGATGTAAAAGCTGGGGCATTATCTTTTAGGAACCAAGTCTTCAAAGAGCCCCTTTCTTGTTAAGGGAATACAGTTAAGTTAACCGCTCCTCTTATGTTTCATATCATCCCGTACAGTGGCTATATTAAGTCGCTGCAAAAATGTCATACAGTTCAGTAAGACTATAAAAAGAATCCAGGAATCATCCACTGGGTGACTTTCTGTGATGTCCTCAAGGCTTTGTACATGCTTTAATAGTTCAGTCATAAGACTTGGCTCCTTTGATCATTCTCAACATAACGTCTCATGGAAAAAATTAGGATACTGAGCCTTTCTGAATACTGCCCTGTCAAATGGCAAGCGTGTCACGGCTCGCAACGTTGCATCTGTGCAGAACCAAAGGCGAGAGCGCCCGGGAATTCTCTATTCAAAGCCAATGGATTTACAAGGTTTCTCTGCCATTGTTTAGTCTGGACTTTGACATAAAAATAACTAGGGGGGAGGGGGCGGTGTATATGTAACTTAGTGCAGGCGATGAGAAGAAATTGTATAATGCATTTTATTATATAGAGTTGCATCTTTGTTGCCCTCACTCTGCAAAAACAAATTTAATGCAGAACATCACTGCTTTATCCATCTCGAGACGGATTGCAGGTCACAGGATTCAGATGATTCAAAGTCTAATGAGAGGGGAGGGAAGGAGGCCAGCGGCTAGAGATGACGTCTGCGCTCTCTGGTCCACGGATTGGAGTGTCGACAAGGTGAATAAAATATATGACCTTTATTGGACAAAAACGTACTTCACAACGTGTTTTGAGCTCTTCTTCAGGTGCACAATTACTTGCCAGGTGAGGTCAGATTTGTGAGGGGAAGGGGAGAGAAGGTAGCGCAGGAGATAAGAGATTCCATCCAAAGCGCAACATTGTATATGTCCTGCATAGTCCTGAGGCTGCAAGAGAGAGACAGTGATGGAGCAGATTCTCCTCTACTTACTGTGTGCAGGGTGCGGCATCGAGTCTTCATCCACCAACTCAGAGACGACTGCAAATTATAGCTTCAATATAGAGAGGGAAAATGCAGAATATAATAAAATGCTAACAAAACCCTTGACAGGTTGCAATTCATTCCACGGCTATTGGGTGGCTGCACTTAGGCACATACAGGGTACAGGATATCGTTTTGTGATACAATATCACAAAAGAGACCGTGCAAAATATGGTTTCCAGACTTGGTGACACTTACAGTAGCAAATCATAGAGGCAAGACCTATAAAAAATGAAACTGGATACACAATGATTTTTTGTTGACGTCTCCCGTGTACTGTACGCATCATTGTCTACTCCATATATACTCCAATGGCCCCCACTATGTATACAGTATAAATCTGTAACTATGAGCACACAATGCTGCAAACTTAAGAACTATACAGACAGGAGGAATATATGCAGAGAAGTCGCCGTCGCAGATGGGGCGCGGGCCAAGTTATTACGCAGCCGCTAATCTAAACCAAATGACAAACAGGTGCATTAGCTTCCATTGAGTCCTAGCACTGAATGTTCCTGCCAGTCCTAATAACAATGGAAAAGAGGAAGCTGGCAAAGACCTGACAGTATCTGCCAACAAACTGAGCAGAAAGTGCGCGCCGGGGATAAAGAACATCTTCAGGTTTAATCGTGTGATGTCACAAATCTGTCTTTCTTGCATTATTGAGAGCATGTGCCCTGTAGCGGCAAAGTCAGCGCGTAACATCGCTCATCGTCTGGCCCTTACATGCAGCAAATACAAGATCTGCAAGACCTGAAGCTCCTGGGCAGAATTTATCACCCAGCGGCGAATCCGCTCATATTAAAGGCATTTATAATACAGGATTTGTCGCCGAGCCTTCCCTGGTTATTGACACTTTTATCCAGATGAATATACATCGTCTTTCTATCCGCGGCTTTCAAATGTCATTGTCGTAAATACGTTGTCGTTGCAGATGTTATGCAGATCTTCCAGCGGATTTCTCTGAATACATGTGAGCCTGCCCTTACTTGTACTAGGGGCATACCTTAAGCCCCGTGTACAACTTACCCTCTGAACTGTATGTATCCTATTCATATATTTTTGCAACATTTATAGTGCATTTAATTTTCCTTCTCTATTTAGGTCCAGACACACTTGAAAATTCGTTCACTTGGTCTATGCACATGAGCTTTACTGTTAATTCCATTGTGCCCCCATATAGTATTTATACCCCCTTTTGTGCCAAAACCTCCCCCCTTGACTATTGCATGCTGCTTGCCTACTGCTGTGTTTTTTGTCAATAAAGTTTTCACCTTCTCCTTTCTGACAGTGACAGGCTGTGTATCATCTTTTCAATGCAGGGCACCAGAGGGCAGGGGTAATACATGTCTATTGCACAGAAAGTCAGTGGAAATCAGAAAGGAGATCAAACAAATGTATCCAGCTCTATTGTGGGGAGGCCAGGATATAATAAACATACATTTTTGAAAAATATATTTAATACATTCCCGTGTAGGGTTCAGGAATCAAGGGGTTAATTTAAAAAATAATAATACAGAATAGGTGAGAAGAAAATGGCAGCTATTCAGCATTGCTGCGCCCTCTGGGCGGCCCGGGCATTTCTATCCTGTCCTCTTTTGTGTCAGCGTGAATGGAATGATTTGAGTCAGGGATAAGACTAAAGAGAAAGGTCTGCGTTCTGCTGGGAGTCACGGTGAGTGCAAGAGGATCAGGTTTACATCCTGTAGCTCCCAGACTGAATGATCTATCATCCGTTCTTGGCTTTTCCTTATCATCAGCGCCGAACTCCAGGTCTCAGCTTGGCGCCCTGCTGCACTTGCCCGCGTACAATGAGCGCCATGTGCCATAGACTGGATGGAATTATACAGGAGGGCGAAGATCAAATAGAAATCTGCAATCGATAGGTGGGAAAATGGCGAGCGAAAGGGAAATTGTACTGAAGACGAAATATTAGGAATGAAATTATAGGAAAAATTGTCAATATAAAATACAGGCATCTATCTATCTATCTATCTATCTATCTATCTATCTATCTCCTATCTATCTATCTATCTATCTATCTATCTATCTCCTATCTATCTATCTCCTATCTATCTATCTATCTATCTATCTATCTATCTATCTCCTATCTATCTATCTATCTATCTATCTATCTATCTATCTATCTCCTAGCTATCTATCTCTATCTATCTATCTATCTATCTATCTATCTATCTATCTATCTATCTCCTATCTATCTATCTATCTATCTATCTATCTATCTATCTATCTCCTATCTATCTATCTATCTATCTATCTATCTATCTATCTCCTATCTATCTATCTATCTATCTATCTATCTATCTATCTATCTATCTATCTATCTATCTATCTATCTATCTATCTATCTATCTATCTATCTATCTATCTATCTCCTATCTGTCTATCTCCTATCTATCTATCTATCTATCTATCTATCTATCTATCTATCTCCTATCTATCTATCTATCTCCTATCTATCTATCTATCTATCTATCTATCTATCTCCTATCTATCTATCTCCTATCTATCTATCTATCTATCTATCTATCTATCTATAATCTATCTATCTATCTATCTATCTATCTATCTATCTATCTCCTATCTATCTATCTATCTATCTCCTATCTATCTATCTATCTATCTATCTCCTATCTATCTATCTATCTATCTATCTATCTATCTATCTATCTCCTATCTATCTATCTATCTATCTATCTATCTCCTATCTGTCTATCTCCTATCTGTCTATCTCCTATCTATCTATCTTCTATCTATCTATCTATCTATCTATCTATCTATCTCCTATCTATCTATCTATCTATCTATCTATCTATCTATCTCCTATCTATCTATCTATCTATCTATCTATTTATCTATCTATCTCCTATCTATCTATCTCCTATCTATCTATCTATCTATCTATCTATCTATCTATCTATCTATCTATCTTTCATCTATCTATCTATCTATCTCCTATCTATCTATCTATCTATCTATCTATCTATCTCCTATCTATCTATCTATCTATCTATCTATCTATCTATCTATCTATCTCCTATCTATCTATCTATCTATCTATCTCCTATCTATCTATCTATCTATCTATCTATCTCCTATCTATCTATCTATCTATCTATCTATCTATCTATCTATCTCCTATCTATCTATCTATCTATCTATCTATCTTTCATCTATCTATCTATCTCCTATCTATCTATCTATCTATCTATCTATCTATCTATCTATCTCCTATCTATCTATCTATCTATCTATCTATTATCTATCTATCTATCTATCTCCTATCTATCTATCTATCTATCTATCTATCATCTATCTATCTATCTATCTATCTATCTATCTATCTCCTATCTATCTATCTATCTATCTATCTATCTATCTATCTATCTCCTATCTATCTATCTCCTATCTATCTATCTATCTATCTATCTATCTCCTATCTATCTATCTATCTATCTATCTATCTATCTATCTCCTATCTATCTATCTATCTATCTCCTATCTATCTATCTCCTATCTATCTATCTATCTATCTATCTATCTATCTATCTATCTCCTATCTATCTATCTATCTATCTATCTATCTATCTATCTATCCATCTCCTATCTATCTATCTCCTATCTATCTATCTATCTATCTATCTATCTATCTCCTATCTATCTATCTATCTATCTAATATTTCTGGGATGTCTTGCATGCACAGCCCACTTCAAGTCATGCCCGACCATCTTGAGAAGTTTAAGGTTAGGAGTGGACTCGGACTTGGTCATTCCAAATCACAAATCAGGGAGATTTATTACAACCCTTAACCATGTAAAATAGTCACAAATCAGTGTTTCAAAACTATATAATTTCAACTAAAATAGTCACAAGTGTTGTTTTTGCACTTTTTTGACAGTTGGAGGGTTCAGGGGTTTAGCATGAACAGGGATCAATATTCACGATCATTTATGGTGCACAAGATGTCACAAACTACAGACGTGGGTGCAATGGTGCTGGGGGAGGAGCCTAATCTATGATCTGTTGCAGCCTCATTGTGAATTTAGCGCCACCTTCATCAGGATTAGGTACAATATGTTGGTCTTTGTGAATCCCCCCACTGTCTTATTGCATCAGCCACTGTATCTTTACTTTGAGGTCATGGACCGTTGCTCTTGAATTCATGGTTTCCTCCATAACTTCCTGGTGGCCAAGTCCCGAGACAGCAAAGCCTCCCCAAAGCTTCGCTCCATCCTGCTTAATTGTTAGGAGGAGGTGTTGGTATTAACGTTCAGGGTTCTTTCCCTACACATAGGGTTGTACGTTTCTGCTAAAAAGTTCTACTTTTGACGTCTGCCTGTAGAATATTTTCCGAGAACTATTGTGGAACATCCCGCGGAGACTGGCCACAATGTTGCTTTTGGACAGCAGTGGTTACCTTCGTGGTGTCCTTCCATGAACACCCTTCTTGTTCGGTATTTTCTCACACGATCAGAGGTTTGTACAGTTTGTAGAGTATTCAGTAGGTCTTCTTGTTAGCTTTGTTCTATTTATTGCAGGTTGGGGCATAAAAACAATACAAAAATACAGTCAATTAGACACGAAATGACAAAAATCCAAAGTGCGGAGGACTGACTATATAGTCTAGCCCAAATAACATATGGAAACATGAAACACAAAATGATACCAAGTACATAAATATAAACATAACATCACCTAAACGTCAGTATTGTGTTACATTACTCACAAGCCACAAGAGGTTTGGCTCCGGCTACACTGGGTAAGGAATTCCAGGACTCTCCATCCTTAACTTCTACAGATTCCCAGGTTGTATTAGTCATAAGAAAAGCAAAGGATTGTCACCAGAAGATCACTTAGCATGACTTGAGAGCCAAGTCAGGGCAGGGCCAGGGATGAGAGTCAGGTAAAGTATCCAAAAAACAAAGAAGGAACAATATCCAAGAACAAGGTCGATGTCAAGATCAAGGACGAGACAGGAGTAAAAGAGATTCATAGGAACTGCAGAAGTGATCTGGGTCCTCTAGACTGCCGGGTCCCTGTGGGTTACATGACTGCCAAGATGGAAGGGAAGATGTATCATGGTGGCCCCCATACCTATGTATAACTAAGTGTTGTGTATACAGCAATCCGGAAGGCAGGGAAGGTAGTAAACCATTGCTGCCATGTCTCTGGGGGTGTCCAGCTGTGTTGTACAATGTTGTGCAACTGCTTTACTCTGCAAGGATTTGACCCACAGTAGAGAGAGTTGAGAGCCCTGTACGACTGTGCAGAGGTGACGTGACGCCTGTTCATTGAACACTCGTGGTCAACCAGTGCGCCGGTTTACCAACATTGTCTCTGCAATATTGCAGATCCACCTGAGATACTGTTGACCTCGGAAATCCAAATTCCCGGGTAATTTCCAAAGTTCTATGCCCCATGCATCTTGCACCGATTATCATCCCACGTTCAAAATCACTTAACTCGTAGCACCATAGGCCGCATCCCGTCACACTGTTTGAGCGTCATATCCGACACCACCGGCACTGGGACACGTCTTCCTGTGACTTTTGGCCACTGAGTGTATATAGTCAATGGGTATCTGGTTAAATAGACCGACAAGCCTCGACACTGTCTTCACTCCCTTGTTTATGCCATTGTCTCCTACTGTGAACGAAGCAGTGGCCGCGCATGCGCAAACTTGCATTAACTTCCCTGGCACTTCCAAACAGAGCTGACTAATGGGCGTATAAGTAATTTGGGCAGTGATGGCTGACTTTGTAACTAGCAACGATGTCGTCAGTTTCCAATTTTAATGTAAGCCGAAATGCTTGAGGTCAACTGCAAGGTCCTCGGGCAACTTTCTAGGACGTAAGAAGCCTTCTCATTTTCCACCATACTGGGGGAGGAAGCGCTGAAGCTTGTCCATGACCATTGTTAAGACCTGGAAAGCAATTATAAACCTGGAATTTGTGGTGAGCGCGGCCCCAAAACACGGCGGTGAGGAGCGCAGAATTAGTCCAGTTCATTAAAATCATTAATAGTCATGAAATGAAAAAACCACCAGAGTCCAAAAGGCTTAATGCCCTATCCATATTAATTAGATGGAAGCAAATCTGAAGTGAAAAGCAACACATGGTCTGCAGAATTAGCAACTGCTCTCTGCAGACTACACAGATCTCTATTAAAATTCAGTTTAATTAAAATTGATCACGTTAAGAAACTGATGTGGTTAATTAACTGGATTCCTGGACCTCTTCTCATATATTTCACAGGTGCCTTGTACGCCGCCGTCCTTTGTGACAGCTAATACCGCGCCACTCAAAACAAATTTCACAGCTTTAACTCCTTAACGTCCAGGCTTAACATAACGCCTTGTTCCAGAAACAGCGCCACTGCTGTCCGTGGTTGTGTCTGGTATGGCAACTCAATACGGTCACACAACTAAAGCAACACAAAACAAATCCTGGGGCTGGGCTGTCTATAGTAAAACAGTCAGCTTGATAAAGGGAAATCGAAGTCCCAAATTTATGCCGGGCAGCCGTATTATTCTGTGATTATGATGTTTGGCAGCTGTATATCTGCAGAGGTGTACAGGCCATGTCAATCAATGGAGGTATAAACGAGTTTTACTGCTGTCCCTGCCCCCTCCCATATATCTGTCAACACAAGCCCTTTGTACGTGAATGTTAATGCGAGTGCCTAATAATGTAAAATCCATGTAACCCCTGCACCAGGTAGCTTTCAGTTTTGCATTCGTTCTCTGAAGCCAAGTTATTTCACTAAACAGACTTGAATTGATTTAATTTGTAAGCGAATTTTCATGGATCGTTAATGCGTGGCGCCACCGCCGTCCCCCGTGCTCCTGCGACAGATCAGTAATTGCACGCATATTTCATACATCTCGTTTTATGGCCAGAAATCCACTACCCTGCGTAAAGGGGCCACTTTGGGGTCTACAGATAAAGCCTGGTTACAATTTTATGCTACAAAATTATTTACAGAACTGAATAAAACTTCAATTGAATAATTTGTGTTTGTTCGACAAGCGGAACCCGAAGATCCTGGGCCTTGTTGTAAGGTCTGTAAGATGGACGCCACCCACCGTAGTCGTACTCATACCCGATGAAGGTGTGATCTTATGTCTAGAGGGGCATTTGGGCGCCCTGTGGGGGCAGGGTTTGAGAGCAATGGCTTCCTTTGCACTCCCTGTTTTGGCTTTTTGTCCTATATCTGGTTTTCTGGTATCATTTTAGCTTCATCATGTTCCCCATATATCCAGTCTTCTGCAGACAACCGCAAATTGTACTTACATCCCATTTCTAGTTTTTCTCCCTCCTGACCTACATACTGCAAAGACTGTGCCAAATTTTTGTCCTGGCCTGAACCCACTGGACCCACTAAAGACTCCTAGACCCTGCTGCAAAATCTTAACCTGGGCCCCCTTGTATGACCTCTCCTCACAACTGCGTCCGATCCATAAATTTTTGCAGCCTTTACCGTGCATGTCACTTTCCTTCTCTATCTGGGCCTGGACCACCATGAAGATTTGCTAACAACATCCCTGTGCACACAAGCTCCTCATCGTTCCTGTCCCCTGTCAGTTACTGCGCCCCCTTTTGTGCCACAGCCTCTCCCACAGAATCCTTCCTTGACTATATTCTGCTGAACAACTGCTACTTTGTTTGCCAATAAAGGCTCCATTTTCTCCTTTCTGACAGTGGAAGGCTGTGTATCCTAAATCGTTTCATTCCAGTGCACCAGAGGGAAGGGGAAATAAATTTACGATGCACAGAATGTCAGCCATCAAAGGAAATCAGGAAGGAGATCAAAAAAGTTTAAATGGTTAATTTTCTCCTTTCTGACAGTGGAAGGCTGTGCATCATATATCTTTGCAATCTAGTGCACCAGAAGGCGGGGGAAATAATGGTTCTGTTACATTTACAATAATTCTGGTTCTTCTGCAATCAAAATGAATTGAGTTCTGCATGTCTGCATGGCAGCCAATCAGAAGAGGCAGAGATGTAGGGGTGGCAGCAGTGTGGACCAATCATAAAACAGGGGGTGTGTCTCAGACTACTTCAGACTCTTTGAAGTAACTGTAGACAAACCGTAGTCACAGATCACAACTATATAATAATGGAGCTAAGGAAAAAAACAGCCAAGGAGCAAAATCTGATGCAAATCTATTTCCCTGTAGGTTCTTCCCTCCTTCTAATTTTTTGCCCTGACTGGACACTTCCTTTAAAGGTGAGAATGAAGGAATCCCTGAACCTTTATCCTGTACCGATCCCATGATGATATACAGGTTAATATTTCATGCCATGACGCTGATCTCTAAGTATATAGAACAGTCACACACACTCTTACCGCAGAGTACGGAATTTCCTTATTACCTCTCTATTTACTGCAATTTCTTCCACAGCCCATTGAAACGCTTCTAATTTAATTTCGTTTCAACTAAAGTGACCCTAGTGAGCGTTTTGCATGTGTGAAGTAGGTAAACCAGTTTGCAGGTTCCACTGGGGCAGAACGATGTATCTGTATACAGCTCACTGACTTGTAAAGTAGGTTGTTCACGAAGCGACGGAAGCATAGAATAGCTAGAAAAACAAAATCTCACAAGTATGGAGTATGAGGGACGGCATGATGGCTGGAATCAATGGGATGGTCGTGACGTCGTCATTTTGTATCCATTACGGGAGAGATTATATAATGGATCTAGTTTTAAAGAAGTCAGATCAGTAAAATATTTGAAAATGGTGTAAAATAATGAAATATTGATGAATGAAATCTTGTTGCCCATCACTAGCCATAATACGTAGCTACAGTGGGGCAACCTTAACCTATGGAGTCTTGATTATCATCCCACGGTCAGCCACATACAGCTCCGTTGGCCATAAAGATTCCAGCTACGTTGGCCATAGAGATTCCAGCTCCGTTGTCCATAGAGATTCCAGCTCCGTTGGCCATAGAGATTCCAGCTCCGTTGGCCATAGAGATTCCAGCTCCATTGGCCATAGAGATTCCAGCTAGGTTGGCCATAGAGGTTCCAGCTCCGTTGGCCATAGAGATTCCAGCTAGGTTGGCCATAGAGGTTCCAGCTCCGTTGGCCATAGAGATTCCAGCTCCGTTGGCCATAGAGATTCTAGCTCTGTTGGCCATAGAGATTCCAGCTCCGTTGGCCATAGAGATTCTAGCTCTGTTGGCCATAGAGATTCCAGCTCCGTTGGCCATAGAGATTCTAGCTCTGTTGGCCATAGAGATTCCAGCTCCGTTGGCCATAGAGATTCTAGCTCTGTTGGCCATAGAGGTTCCAGCTCCGTTGGCCATAGAGATTCCAGCTCCGTTGGCCATAGAGATTCTAGCTCTGTTGGCCATAGAGATTCCAGCTCCGTTGGCCATAGAGATTCTAGCTCTGTTGGCCATAGAGATTCCAGCTCCGTTGGCCATAGAGATTCTAGCTCTGTTGGCCATAGAGATTCCAGCTCCGTTGGCCATAGAGATTCCAGCTCCGTTGGCCATAGAGATTCCAGCTCCGTTGGCCATAGAGATTCTAGCTCTGTTGGCCATAGAGATTCCAGCTCCATTGGCCATAGAGATGAGATAACAGCTGCCTCAAATAGCCAATTTCAAGAATTTTTTTTTCCTTCAAGTCGCCTAATAATTGGCTACATTCATTTGCGCAAATAACCGATAACCTACAGAGGAAATGTATTGGATTTATTTTTTCCCATATTCGGCCATATCTTGTAGTGTGTCTATAGGTATAATCTGTGTTTTTCTGAATAATTATTCTTCAGGGCTGCACCATAAAGGACTTACAAGATTAGGCTTGAAAACGTCACCTGTAAATAGCCTAAATTTTTACATAGTGACAAAATCTACTTAACAACCTTTAGTGTAAATTTTGCATGAAAACACCATCTGCTTGGCATAACAACCTAAGCCTGGGATCTCCTATAGTCTGGGTATGCTTAATATGATATCCAGGGGTCAAACAAGAGGTTTAATCGCTTGCCCTACTACTTAAAGGGCTTAGACACTGGTGCACAAGTATTCTCACTTCAGACTACTCGCAGTGTCGCCTATATCTATCATGTATCTATATATGTATATATATATATATATATATATATATATATATATATATATATATACTGTATGTATCTGTGTAGGTATGTCTCCCCCTCTCTATAGACACTGTGTGGTTTCCTGCAATAATCCTGAAATACAATGTTTCCATTCAGCTGGATCAACCCCAAACTATTTGTCAGCATGCAGCTTATCGAATAGATTCATTACATGGAAATACTTTGTATCTGGACTTGAGTCGGAGATGCAGAGCTGGTATAGAAGATGTTTCTATGCACAAGAAGGAGTCACAAAGACACAAGTCACAAATAGGGTTGAGCTGATCTTGAGATTTCAGGATCGATTTTAAAATCCGATTTCCGATCATTTTCCAGCTGATCCTGATCGCTCAACCTTAGTCAATGCTTCTCTATGGGAAAAGTCACTTTTAGGGTTGAGCCGATCTTGAGATTTCAAAATCCGATTTCCGATCATTTTCCAGCCGATCCCGATCGATTGTGAGGTTTGCTTGATCACTGATCGGGATTCGATCTTTCCCGATCCCGATCGCTCAATCCTAGTCACCCCGCCCCTTCCCAAAAAAACCCGACAACAAATCTGAACATTTATAATACAGGTCAATGGAAATTTTTGGAGAATATAATGTTTGTGTAATTGTTACACTTGGATATTTATAGAGTAAAGTAAAGTCAATATGGCGCAGTCTTCTTTGGACACATGGTCATCGCAGGACATAATCGTGCTCGACCTCCCCATTGACTCAACCAAGTGTCCATATATTCCCCATAAGGAATAGTCAGTCAAGCAATAAACACCAAAGAATTGCCAAATACCAAGAAAATGTTTGACATGTAAATAATACAGAGGGGCAGAGGAATAGCTTGACAATCATGGGGCTCAATAGCAAAAATAAAAAATCTGTAAAAGAATCCCCTATTGACCACATGCCATTTATAATACTGATGTTGATTTATGTGGTTGGTGTGACCTTTGCACAGAGATAAGCCACAACTGGTATAGTGTGAAGCGCATGCGCGATACTGCTGAACGTAGGGATTCATAATTTATTAGAATGGACCACCAGTTGCGCATGCGCGATACTGCTGAACGTGGGAGTTCATAGTCTATTAGAATGGACCACCAGTTGCTCATGCGCGATACTGCTAAATGTAGGGGTTCATAGTCTATTAGAATGGACCACTAGTTGCACATGCGCAATACTGCTGAACATAGGGATTCATAATTTATTGGAATGGACCACCAGTTGGGCATGTGTGATACTGCTGAACGTGGGTGTTCATAGCCTTTAGAATGGACCACCAGTTGCGCCAGCGCAATACTGCTGCACGTGGGAGTTCATAGTCTATTAGAATGGACCACCAGTTGCGCATGCGCGATACTGCTAAATGTAGGGGTTCATAGTCTATTAGAATGGTCCACCAGTTGCGCATGTGCGATACTCTTTATTTCATCTCTACTAAACTGGGAAACAGAGCAAGTACCCAAGTACATCGCTCAGATGTCTCTAACAGTTCCAAATCTAGGGACTCTGGGCTCCTGCTCTCATGGGGATCTCAAGGGTGGGATCAGATATTTATCTCTTCTTATTGGTACAACACTTATAACAATATGTTTTGTTCCTTAGATTGCATTCACAAGTGTCATTTATGATTATATATTATATATTTATTTATTTATGTATCTATTTTTTTTAATAAAAGAAGCGTAACAACCACTTCCAAGCCCAGCTCTGCTATTCTCACCCTAAAAAGCTCTGGAACCAGAAAGGAATGAAAGGCAGAGCACAAAGCATGAGCGGACCTCGAGGTTAGAGAACATGCTTGATATGAAAATTGTTGGCTCCTATGTAAACAGGTCAGGTAGTCATGAAGATAATGCAACATGGAAATGTAAATTCCTGCCCAAGCACAATGCACATGAATGTTGTTTGTGACTGTAACCTTGGTGGGCAGAATTCCTGTGGACTGGAGAAGTAATGAAGCTTTTCAGTTGTTGCGATCTACCTGGTGCTGTTTCCATTTACCGCTGACTCTATTCAACAGCGTTAAAATAATATTTTTTTGAGCTTTTAGAGAATTCCTGATACAATTGTAGAATTTTCAAGAAATAACAATTTTCAAAAGCAAAATATTTCCTGAGATGATTGTGGAGATTGCCGGGATATTCTCTGTATAAACATGTGTAAGAAGTAATGTACGGAGAATTCAAAGAGTTTAGGCTACAGCCGGTATTAAGACTCTAGAGCTGCGTTCATAATTCTGCTCCATGTAGCTAGTGGTGGAATAGTCATTTAGGGCACCTCCGGGTGGCTCAGGTTTTGGCGCAGTGATATCCCCTCCAAGCTACAATAGAAGACAAGGTCTTTGTTCCGGCACGTTCTTGTGCACACTCCCTCCCTGCTGTCAGGGTAATGCAAGATAAAGATAAGTGACTTGGCTCTTAAGGAAAAGGGTTTGTTGCAAATTTTCCAAAATTTCAGATGTGGCCGAACCTTAAATTTTGGGGGATTTCCTACCATGAATCAGAATTTAATAATTGCAGAAACACAAAAAAAATCCACATTCATCTTTGCTCTCTGGGGCTCCCCCGCGGCTTCTGGCTTTCACTCCCAGACGTCTTCATTGTCTTCTGGCTCCTCTGTGACACCAGTGGCCCTAGATCACTGAAGGACCTCAGCAGTCACATAGTAGCCTTTGCCCTGCAGATTAGGAGCTTTTTATAGCCCCACCTGGGGGCCGGAAGTCTTCTAGTCTGGCTCTGATTCTGGATCACATGGCCGATCTTGCTCTACTCTGAAGACAAGTAGGAGGAGTAGAGTGAAGTCAGTCATGTGACCTAGAGTAGGACCATCCCAGAGGACCCAAGGACTTCCAGCCACCAGCCACCAGCCTACCAGCAGTGAATACACAGACTTTTGGGTCACCAGTTAACCCCTTTCCCTTTCCTAGACCACCCTATTCACTGACATTAACCCCTTCACTGCCTTAGACCACCAGGGCTATTGAAATTGATCCCCTTACCTAAACCAGGCGACCACGGATTTTGACGTTAACCCTTTCCTCAATCTAGACTGCACACGTGAACCCCTTCACTGGTATACACCACGATGATGCCATGTGGTCCATTGTGTCGACCAAATCAAATCAAATAGGCTTTATTGGCACGTCCAAATGGATATTGGGGGGGGGGAGTTGGGGTCGAGGGGGAGTGTATGGGGTGGGGTGGGGTGGCTGATTTGGGGTATAACAGTCCGTGGAGTCTCATCTTCCTCTTAGTTGGTGACCGCTATATGGGGGGGGGGGTGGGGGGGTGGTTTGGGGACCTACCTAAATATTAGGGGCCGTAGGTTAATATTTATTCAATGGTGTTCTGTATTGCCAGTTTACAGAGAACAGGGCGCCAACTGACCCCCGCACTTGCTTTAATAGGATTAGAGGGGGCATTGCTATTACTCCATATAGGCACTTCCCAAAATAGTTGGTTTTCACTTCCGAACACTCTATAAATGACACTTTCTGGGGCTCCTGAAGGTCTGATTTTACTCCACAATGTACAAACTTTAGTCCAGAAATCTGTCTGCGTCCTCTGATTTAAATTTACTGTAACTCTGTGGGGAAATGTGTATTTTTGTTCTCCATTTCCAAGCAGCACCTTCGAAGGGAAATGTTCTTAATCGGTGAAGATGACATTTACTTCATCAACCTGAGTGCTTAGAATTATTATTACATTACACAAGTTACCGGCATTCATTCGCTTCTTTCCTTTAGGACACTAATCTCTCTATAAAAGATTACCTACAACCTCGCTAATGTCCTCGGCCGCTGCGCACAAGAAAACTCTTTTTGGTAACTCGTAAAGTTAAAACAGTAAATTTTCTTGGCCGGTGTCCATGAAATACTTTTAGTCGAGCTTTGTAGGTGGGCTCGACCTTACCGTCTAACTACAACGAGGATATTAGGATAATGGTAATGTAATTGACTTTTGGACTTGGGCTCGTAGATGTATTTAGATGTAACTGATAATGGGATTCCTGCTTGCTTGGATTCTATGGCCGCCATATGGGGTCTCCATACAGGACAATATTAGGGAGCTGTTATTGCAAGGAAGCAAGACTTCTAAGGAGACTGTTTCAGGATTGGAGCATCCAGTGCAACATGGAATTGGAAAATTTGATACTTAAGCAGACAATACCCTTGGAGTTGCACAGAATTGTAATATTGTGTCCTTAGATTTCTATTTGCCCCAATGTAACTCTTACCCTTGGTTCCCATCTGCATTGGCATTCCGTCTGGGGGAGTCCGCATGGGACTACGGAATGCAAGTGCTGTGCAGTGAAAGCACACGGACCCCATAGACTATAATGCAGTCTGTGTGCTTCAGGAAAGTAGATTGTGAACTACTCTCCTGTCCACATGATCCCTACGGAGATCTGGCGGCAAGCACACAGCCCCATTATAGTCTATGGGGTATTCCATTTGCGGGGGGGGGGGGGGGGGGTCCTCATGCGGACTCCCCTGGACAGAATATCAACGCAGATGTGAACCAAGCATTACACCTCCAGTTGTATATGATGATTTTTTTTCTATATAAGTCAACGGAACAAAACTTTGCAGTGTTGAATTGGATGAGCTATTATGGAGGTAAAAGTAAGGATGGGTGGGAGAATATACAAGGGGCCATATTATATGTAAACCACCCCTTTGCCGGACTCTGTTTTCCTAAATAATGTTGACAGTCACCTCACAAGCACCACATTGGGACCTGTGTAGAAAAAGGGGAAGGTTAATTCAGCAGAATCAGATTTAGGGTTATTGCTTTCAGAACCCCTGTCTGGAAATCCTAGGTACGCCCCTGACGTGGATGGGAATGGTATCCCAGATAGTCCTAAGGATTTAGAGTTTACTCGGTACCTACAAGAGTCTATGGAGTCCCAATGTAACTGAATTGCAGTCCTATAGTGTAAGCAGATGAATACATGTTAACCCTTTAGCAAGGTCCTCCATACATGTGCAGTAGATTTGTGCTGGGGCAATATGGCGTGGGTCCATGTTACTTGTATGATACAGCCAACGTCATAAATGGTGCCAGCTCAGGTTGCAATAGTTGAACCCCCATAGCAATGGCATCTTGGAATCTTTTATGAAGAGTTACAATAAATGCTACAAAGTAACCACCTCCTTTCCCCTCATATGCGCTCCAGTATTCCTATTCCATACGTCCATTGTGCGTTTCGTGACAATGCCTGGTCTAGCCCAGGCTCCCTACCAGCACAATGCCTATTAACTCTCTGAAATTTTCTTTCTATAAGACAGATTTATCAGAAACCGTAGAAGCGACTCCTAATTGTCTCCGTAATAACTTCTTCTGTAATATACTGCTAGGTAGTTAAAGTCTCAATTGACTCGGGTCCAATGTTTTGATCTGGTTGCCGGGTTTGTTCAATCATTTCATGGCTCACTTGTCTGTTCTAGAGAGATGGTCTGTAAAATGCCGGAGCCTATCATGTCGTCTTCTCCCCCTGAAACATTTCCAAGCTCAGGTCATAATGACTGCACCAAGCAGCCAACCTCTTCCAAATTTCTAGTCTAACGACTCTGTCCGCCTCCTCCCCAATTACGGCTCCATTTCCTGCACTCTGCTCTCCTATCATTTCCTGGTGATGTAATCCTCGTCTGCCTCAGCCCCAGTTATTAGAGAATGACTTTCCGCTACTTACTGCTCCCTCTTCATTATGTTTTACTATCCTGTTTTCCATCTCGATAAGCATATTCTACACCCTCCGCTCGTTGTCTTTCATTTGTTGTCTTTACAGCTCGTTTTACATCGGCAGCTCCGGTCTCTCTATTTACACAGATGACTGACATTTCCAGGCCGGCCGCAAATGGATTGTGAACGGTCTCTTCTGTCTTACGCCATGGAAAATAGCGGAGTAAAGTTTGGAGTGGCACTTAGGGGTGTATTGTAGGATGATGGGGGGGAATTGTTGGGGTGTGTGGACCAATTTTATGCTGGTTTTAATGGTCTAGAACAGGGGTAGGGAACGTACGGCTCTCCAGCTGTTGCAAAACTACAACTCCCAGCATGCATACTTGCTCTGCTGTTCTTGGAACTCCCATGGAAGTGAATGGAGCATGATGGGAGTTGTAGTTTCACAGCAGCTGGAGAGCCGAAGGTTCCCTACTGTGGGTCTAGAAGTAGGGTTGAGCGATCGGGATCGGAAAAGATCAGGTTCCGATCCCGATTTGTTTTGGCGGGATTGAGGTCTTATATTCGTTCCCACAGTGCTTGGGTACTGGACAATCATTGTGGGAAAATCGATCCCGCCAAAACAGATCGGGATCGGAATCCGATCTTTTCCAATCCCGATCGCTCAACCCTATCTAGAAGTAATATGGTTTTAGTAAAAATGTCTAGTCAATGGAAGTGGAAGCGCGCGCACTAGTGTCAACCTATCCATTGGAGAACCAGAATCACGCATAGGCAGACCGCTACAATAGTGGTCGCGTACAGAGCCCAAAGGACCCCATTAACTGTGGGACTTGCAAGACTTTTTGTTTGGTGATTTTGGATGTGCATGGCCACGGCGACTCCAACACAGATGTGAGCATAGCCATGCAATGCAAAGCTCCTGAACTCTTCTGGCAGCGCCTCCTGCTGTCAGTTTTCCTGTCAGTACAGCAACTCCTATGCCTTTTACGGTGGCCTTAGAGGGACTTAAATTCCATATCTTTTGGATGCTGTGACCCTCCAGCACTTATTTACCCCCGCTCCTGATCAGATCCCTCCCATTAGTCCCTATCCACCATGTAATAAGTAGGGTTGAGCAATCGGGATCAGAAAAGATCGGTTCCCGATCGTCGATCGAGCAAATCTCACGAATGAGATTGGTATCGGCTGGAAAATGATTGGAAATCGGATTTGGAAATCTCAAGATTGACTCAACCCTAATAATGACTTTTTCCATAGAGAAGCATTGACTAGGGTTGAGGGATCGGAAAGGATCTGAATCCAATTGGCAATCAAGCAAATTTCACGATCAGGATCGGCTGGAAAATGATCGGAAATCAGATTTTAAAATCGATCCTGAAATCTCAAGATTGGCTCATCCCCAGTAATAAGGAGTATAAGACTCCCCTATTACTGGAACCTCATAAATTCCCCCAGTACACCAATGCCTGCCAACGACTTAAACCTCACCTACGTAATTGTTCCTAAATTAAAATATAATTTTAACTAACTTTATGAATCCATCCCTAGAATTCCCTCCAGATTTGTCATAAATGAAGGACACGCGCTCAATCTCTCTTTTTTCGCAGAGTTTTACCTGGAAAGCGTCCATGGTTTTGTATAAAATTGCTTACTTCTGTAAATCTACAGATGTCACTGGTTCAGCAGATCCACATCGGCGGTCTTAGAAATGCAAACACATTATTAACCATTATAAAGATGGCTGACTGTTACTAAACGGCCTCTTCCCTGAGCAATGTTCATTGCAGGAGCAAAGACCTCATAACTTACGTAGTGGGTGGGACATTGGAATAGTATGGAGAAGAGTATTAGATGGATACAGATTTTATTTTTCATATGAATCTATATACATAAGGATCAGGAGAAAAACAAGTGGGATATTCCATTGACATACTTCATTTCTGGGTCACGTGACTGTCTCTGCTCTACTCCTGCTAAGTAGAGCGAGGTCGGTCATATGTCAGCAGAACAAGGAGAGAGAGAAGGCTGCTGATCCTCTATAGCGCTCTGGAGGAAGAGAGAGAAGGCTGCTGATCCACTATAGTGCTCTGGAGGAAGAGAGAGAAGGCTGCTGATCCTCTATAGTGCTCTGGAGGAAGAGAGAGAAGGCTGCTGATCCTCTATAGCGCTCTGGAGGAAGAGAGAGAAGGCTGCTGATCCTCTATAGCGCTCTGGAGGAAGAGAGAGAAGGCTGCTGATCCACTATAGTGCTCTGGAGGAAGAGAGAGAAGGCTGCTGATCCTCTATAGCGCTCTGGAGGAAGATAGAGAAGGCTGCTGATCCTCTATAGTGCCGTGGAGGAAGAGAGAGAAGGCTGTTTATCTTCTATAGCACTCTGGAGGAAGAGAGAGAAGGCTGCTGATCCTCTATAGCACTCTGTAGGAAGAGAGAGAAGGCTGCTGATCCTCTATAGCACTCTGGAGGAAGAGAGAGAAGGCTGCTGATCCTCTATAGCACTCTGGAGGAAGAGAGAGAAGGCTGCTGATCCTGTATAGAGCTCTGGAGGAAGAGAGAGAAGGCTGCTGATCCTCTATAGCGCTCTGGAGGAAGAAAGAGAAGGCTGCTGATCCTCTATAGCGCTCTGTAGGAAGATAGAGAAGGCTGCTGATCCTCTATAGTGCTGTGGAGGAAGAGAGAGAAGGCTGTTTATCTTCTATAGCACTCTGGAGGAAGAGAGAGAAGGCTGCTGATCCTCTATAGCACTCTGTAGGAAGAGAGAGAAGGCTGCTGATCCTCTATAGCACTCTGTAGGAAGAGAGAGAAGGCTGCTGATCCTCTATAGCACTCTGTAGGAAGAGAGAGAAGGCTGCTGATCCTCTATAGCGCTCTGGAGGAAGAGAGAGAAGGCTGCTGATCCTCTATAGCGCTCTGGAGGAAGAGAGAGAAGGCTGCTGATCCTCTATAGCGCTCTGGAGGAAGAGAGAGAAGGCTGCTGATCCTCTATAGCGCTCTGGAGGAAGAGAGAGAAGGCTGCTGATCCTCTATAGCGCTCTGGAGGAAGAGAGAGAAGGCTGCTGATCCTCTATAGTGCTCGGGAGGAAGAGAGAGAAGGCTGCTGATCCTCTATAGCGCTCTGGAGGAAGAGAGAGAAGGCTGCTGATCCTCTATAGTGCTCTGGAGGAAGAGAGAGAAGGCTGCTGATCCTCTATAGCGCTCTGGAGGAAGAGAGAGAAGGCTGTTGATCCTCTATAGTGCTCTGGAGGAAGAGAGAGAAGGCTGCTGAGCCCCTATAGCACTCTGGAGGAAGAGAGAGAAGGCTGCTGATCCTCTATAGCGCTCTGGAGGAAGAGAGAGAAGGCTGCTGAGCCCCTATAGTGCTCTGGAGTAAGAGAGAGAAGGCTGCTGATCCTCTATAGCGCTCTGGAGGAAGAGAGAGAAGGCTGCTGATCCTCTATATTGCTCTGGAGGAAGAGAGAGAAGGCTGCTGATCCTCTATAGCGCTCTGGAGGAAGAGAGAGAAGGCTGCTGAGCCCCTATAGTGCTCTGGAGGAAGAGAGAGAAGGCTGCTGATCCTCTATATTGCTCTGGAGGAAGAAAGAGAAGGCTGCTGATCCTCTATAGCGCTCTGTAGGAAGATAGAGAAGGCTGCTGATCCTCTATAGTGCTGTGGAGGAAGAGAGAGAAGGCTGTTTATCTTCTATAGCACTCTGGAGGAAGAGAGAGAAGGCTGCTGATCCTCTATAGCACTCTGTAGGAAGAGAGAGAAGGCTGCTGATCCTCTATAGCACTCTGTAGGAAGAGAGAGAAGGCTGCTGATCCTCTATAGCACTCTGTAGGAAGAGAGAGAAGGCTGCTGATCCTCTATAGCGCTCTGGAGGAAGAGAGAGAAGGCTGCTGATCCTCTATAGCGCTCTGGAGGAAGAGAGAGAAGGCTGCTGATCCTCTATAGCGCTCTGGAGGAAGAGAGAGAAGGCTGCTGATCCTCTATAGCGCTCTGGAGGAAGAGAGAGAAGGCTGCTGATCCTCTATAGCGCTCTGGAGGAAGAGAGAGAAGGCTGCTGATCCTCTATAGTGCTCGGGAGGAAGAGAGAGAAGGCTGCTGATCCTCTATAGCGCTCTGGAGGAAGAGAGAGAAGGCTGCTGATCCTCTATAGTGCTCTGGAGGAAGAGAGAGAAGGCTGCTGATCCTCTATAGCGCTCTGGAGGAAGAGAGAGAAGGCTGTTGATCCTCTATAGTGCTCTGGAGGAAGAGAGAGAAGGCTGCTGAGCCCCTATAGCACTCTGGAGGAAGAGAGAGAAGGCTGCTGATCCTCTATAGCGCTCTGGAGGAAGAGAGAGAAGGCTGCTGAGCCCCTATAGTGCTCTGGAGTAAGAGAGAGAAGGCTGCTGATCCTCTATAGCGCTCTGGAGGAAGAGAGAGAAGGCTGCTGATCCTCTATATTGCTCTGGAGGAAGAGAGAGAAGGCTGCTGATCCTCTATAGCGCTCTGGAGGAAGAGAGAGAAGGCTGCTGAGCCCCTATAGTGCTCTGGAGTAAGAGAGAGAAGGCTGCTGATCCTCTATAGTGCTCTGGAGGAAGAGAGAGAAGGCTGCTGATCCTCTATGGTGCTCTGGAGGAAGAGAGAGAAGGCTGCTGATCCTCTATAGCGCTCTGGAGGAAGAGAGAGAAGGCTGCTGATCCTCTATATTGCTCTGGAAGAAGAGAGAGAAGGCTGCTGATCCTCTATAGCGCTCTGGAGGAAGAGAGAGAAGGCTGCTGATCCTCTATAGCGCTCTGGAGGAAGAGAAAGAAGGCTGCTGATCCTCTATATTGCTCTGGAGGAAGAGAGAGAAGGCTGCTGATCCTCTATAGCGCTCTGTAGGAAGAGAGAGAAGGCTGCTGATCCTCTATAGCGCTCTGGAGGAAGAGAGAGAAGGCTGCTGATCCTGTATAGTGCTCTGAGGAAGAGAGAGAAGGCTGCTGATCCTCTATATTGCTCTGGAGGAAGAGAGAGAAGGCTGCTGATCCTCTATAGCGCTCTGTAGGAAGAGAGAGAAGGCTGCTGATCCTCTATATTGCTCTGGAGGAAGAGAGAGAAGGCTGCTGATCCTCTATAGCGCTCTGTAGGAAGAGAGAGAAGGCTGCTGATCCTCTATATTGCTCTGGAGGAAGAGAGAGAAGGCTGCTGATCCTCTATAGCACTCTGTAGGAAGAGAGAGAAGGCTGCTGATCCTCTATAGCGCTCTGGAGGAAGAGAGAGAAGGCTGCTGATCCCCTATAGTGCTCTGGAGGAAGAGAGAGAAGGCTGTTTATCTTCTATAGCACTCTGGAGGATGAGAGAGAAGGCTGCTGATCCTCTATAGCACTCTGGAGGAAGAGAGAGAAGGCTGCTGATCCTCTATAGCACTCTGTAGGAAGAGAGAGAAGGCTGCTGATCCTCTATATTGCTCTGGAGGAAGAGAGAGAAGGCTGCTGATCCTCTATAGCGCTCTGGAGGAAGAGAGAGAAGGCTGCTGATCCTCTATAGCGCTCTGGAGGAAGAGAGAGAAGGCTGCTGATCCTCTATAGCGCTCTGGAGGAAGAGAGAGAAGGCTGCTGATCCTCTATAGCGCTCGGTAGGAAGAGAGAGAAGGCTGCTGATCCTCTATATTGCTCTGGAGGAAGAGAGAGAAGGCTGCTGATCCTCTATAGCGCTCTGTAGGAAGAGAGAGAAGGCTGCTGATCCTCCATAGCGCTCTGTAGGAAGAGAGAGAAGGCTGCTGATCCTCTATAGCGCTCTGGAGGAAGAGAGAGAAGGCTGCTAATCCTCTATATTGCTCTGGAGGAAGAGAGAGAAGGCTGCTGATCCTCTATAGCGCTCTGTAGGAAGAGAGAGAAGGCTGCTGATCCTCTATATTGCTCTGGAGGAAGAGAGAGAAGGCTGCTGATCCTCTATAGTGCTCTGGAGGAAGAGAGAGAAGGCTGCTGATCCTCTATAGCGCTCTGGAGGAAGAGAGAGAAGGCTGCTGATCCTGTATAGTGCTCTGGAGGAAGAGAGAGAAGGCTGCTGATCCTCTATAGCGCTCTGGAGGAAGAGAGAGAAGGCTGCTGATCCTTTATAGCGCTCTGGAGGAAGAGAGAGAAGGCTGCTGATCCTCTATAGCGCTCTGGAGGAAGAGAGAGAAGGCTGCTGATCCTGTATAGTGCTCTGGAGGAAGAGAGAGAAGGCTGCTGATCCTCTATATTGCTCTGGAGGAAGAGAGAGAAGGCTGCTGATCCTCTATAGCGCTCTGGAGGAAGAGAGAGAAGGCTGCTGATCCTCTATAGCACTCTGTAGGAAGAGAGAGAAGGCTGCTGATCCTCTATAGCGCTCTGGTGGAAGAGAGAGAAGGCTGCTGATCCTCTATAGCGCTCTGGAGGAAGAGAGAGAAGGCTGCTGATCCTCTATATTGCTCTGGAGGAAAAGAGAGAAGGCTGCTGATCCTCTATAGCGCTCTGGAGGAAGAGAGAGAAGGCTGCTGATCCTCTATAGCACTCTGTAGGAAGAGAGAGAAGGCTGCTGATCCTCTATAGCGCTCTGGTGGAAGAGAGAGAAGGCTGCTGATCCTCTATAGCGCTCTGGAGGAAGAGAGAGAAGGCTGCTGATCCTCTATAGTGCTCTGGAGGAAGAGAGAGAAGGCTGCTGATCCTCTATAGCGCTCTGGAGGAAGAGAGAGAAGGCTGCTGATCCTCTATAGTGCTCTGGAGGAAGAGAGAGAAGGCTGCTGATCCTCTATATTGCTCTGGAGGAAAAGAGAGAAGGCTGCTGATCCTCTATAGCGCTCTGGAGGAAGAGAGAGAAGGCTGCTGATCCTCTATAGCACTCTGTAGGAAGAGAGAGAAGGCTGCTGATCCTCTATAGCGCTCTAGTGGAAGAGAGAGAAGGCTGCTGATCCTCTATAGCGCTCTGGAGGAAGAGAGAGAAGGCTGCTGATCCTCTATAGTGCTCTGGAGGAAGAGAGAGAAGGCTGCTGATCCTCTATAGCGCTCTGGAGGAAGAGAGAGAAGGCTGCTGATCCTCTATAGTGCTCTGGAGGAAGAGAGAGAAGGCTGCTGATTCCCTATAGTGCTCTGGTGGAAGCGAGAGAAGGCTGTTTATCTTCTATAGCACTCTGGAGGAAGAGAGAGAAGGCTGCTGATCCTCTATAGCACTCTGTAGGAAGAGAGAGAAGGCTGCTGATCCTCTATAGCGCTCTGGAGGAAGAGAGAGAAGGCTTCTGAGCCCCTATAGTGCTCTGGAGTAAGAGAGAGAAGGCTGCTGATCCTCTATAGTGCTCTGGAGGAAGAGAGAGAAGGCTGCTGATCCTCTATATTGCTCTGGAGGAAGAGAGAGAAGGCTGCTGATCCTCTATATTGCTCTGGAGGAAGAGAGAGAAGGCTGCTGATCCTCTATAGCGCTCTGTAGGAAGAGAGAGAAGGCTGCTGATCCTCTATAGCGCTCTGGAGGAAGAGAGAGAAGGCTGCTGATCCTCTATAGCGCTCTGTAGGAAGAGAGAGAAGGCTGCTGATCCTCTATAGCGCTCTGTAGGAAGAGAGAGAAGGCTGCTGATCCTCTATAGCGCTCTGGAGGAAGAGAGAGAAGGCTGCTGATCCTCTATATTGCTCTGGAGTAAGAGAGAGAAGGCTGCTGATCCCCTATAGTGCTCTGGAGGAAGAGAGAGAAGGCTGCTCATCCTCTATAGTGCTCTGGAGGAAGAGAGAGAAGGCTGCTGATCCTCTATAGTGCTCTGGAGGAAGAGAGAGAAGGCTGCTGATCCTCTATAGTGCTCTGGAGGAAGAGAGAGAAGGCTGCTAATCCTCTATAGTGCTCTGGAGGAAGAGAGAGAAGGCTTCTGATCCTCTATAGCGCTCTGTAGGAAGAGAGAGAAGGCTGCTGATCCTTTATATTGCTCTGGAGGAAGAGAGAGAAGGCTGCTGATCCTCTATAGCGCTCTGGAGGAAGAGAGAGAAGGCTGCTGATCCTCTATAGCACTCTGTAGGAAGAGAGAGAAGGCTGCTGATCCTCTATAGCGCTCTGGTGGAAGAGAGAGAAGGCTGCTGATCCTCTATAGCGCTCTGGAGGAAGAGAGAGAAGGCTGCTGATCCTCTATAGCGCTCTGGAGGAAGAGAGAGAAGGCTACTGATCCTCTATAGCGCTCTGGAGGAAGAGAGAGAAGGCTGCTGATCCTCTATAGCACTCTGGAGGAAGAGAGAGAAGGCTGCTGATCCTCTATAGCGCTCTGGAGGAAGAGAGAGAAGGCTGTTGATCCTCTATAGTGCTCTGGAGGAAGAGAGAGAAGGCTGCTGAGCCCCTATAGCACTCTGGAGGAAGAGAGAGAAGGCTGCTGATCCTCTATAGCGCTCTGGAGGAAGAGAGAGAAGGCTGCTGAGCCCCTATAGTGCTCTGGAGTAAGAGAGAGAAGGCTGCTGATCCTCTATAGCGCTCTGGAGGAAGAGAGAGAAGGCTGCTGATCCTCTATATTGCTCTGGAGGAAGAGAGAGAAGGCTGCTGATCCTCTATAGCGCTCTGGAGGAAGAGAGAGAAGGCTGCTGAGCCCCTATAGTGCTCTGGAGTAAGAGAGAGAAGGCTGCTGATCCTTTATAGTGCTCTGGAGGAAGAGAGAGAAGGCTGCTGATCCTCTATGGTGCTCTGGAGGAAGAGAGAGAAGGCTGCTGATCCTCTATAGCGCTCTGGAGGAAGAGAGAGAAGGCTGCTGATCCTCTATATTGCTCTGGAAGAAGAGAGAGAAGGCTGCTGATCCTCTATAGCGCTCTGGAGGAAGAGAGAGAAGGCTGCTGATCCTCTATAGCGCTCTGGAGGAAGAGAAAGAAGGCTGCTGATCCTCTATATTGCTCTGGAGGAAGAGAGAGAAGGCTGCTGATCCTCTATAGCGCTCTGTAGGAAGAGAGAGAAGGCTGCTGATCCTCTATAGCGCTCTGGAGGAAGAGAGAGAAGGCTGCTGATCCTGTATAGTGCTCTGAGGAAGAGAGAGAAGGCTGCTGATCCTCTATATTGCTCTGGAGGAAGAGAGAGAAGGCTGCTGATCCTCTATAGCGCTCTGTAGGAAGAGAGAGAAGGCTGCTGATCCTCTATATTGCTCTGGAGGAAGAGAGAGAAGGCTGCTGATCCTCTATAGCGCTCTGTAGGAAGAGAGAGAAGGCTGCTGATCCTCTATATTGCTCTGGAGGAAGAGAGAGAAGGCTGCTGATCCTCTATAGCACTCTGTAGGAAGAGAGAGAAGGCTGCTGATCCTCTATAGCGCTCTGGAGGAAGAGAGAGAAGGCTGCTGATCCCCTATAGTGCTCTGGAGGAAGAGAGAGAAGGCTGTTTATCTTCTATAGCACTCTGGAGGATGAGAGAGAAGGCTGCTGATCCTCTATAGCACTCTGGAGGAAGAGAGAGAAGGCTGCTGATCCTCTATAGCACTCTGTAGGAAGAGAGAGAAGGCTGCTGATCCTCTATATTGCTCTGGAGGAAGAGAGAGAAGGCTGCTGATCCTCTATAGCGCTCTGGAGGAAGAGAGAGAAGGCTGCTGATCCTCTATAGCGCTCTGGAGGAAGAGAGAGAAGGCTGCTGATCCTCTATAGCGCTCTGGAGGAAGAGAGAGAAGGCTGCTGATCCTCTATAGCGCTCGGTAGGAAGAGAGAGAAGGCTGCTGATCCTCTATATTGCTCTGGAGGAAGAGAGAGAAGGCTGCTGATCCTCTATAGCGCTCTGTAGGAAGAGAGAGAAGGCTGCTGATCCTCTATAGCGCTCTGTAGGAAGAGAGAGAAGGCTGCTGATCCTCTATAGCGCTCTGGAGGAAGAGAGAGAAGGCTGCTAATCCTCTATATTGCTCTGGAGGAAGAGAGAGAAGGCTGCTGATCCTCTATAGCGCTCTGTAGGAAGAGAGAGAAGGCTGCTGATCCTCTATATTGCTCTGGAGGAAGAGAGAGAAGGCTGCTGATCCTCTATAGTGCTCTGGAGGAAGAGAGAGAAGGCTGCTGATCCTCTATAGCGCTCTGGAGGAAGAGAGAGAAGGCTGCTGATCCTGTATAGTGCTCTGGAGGAAGAGAGAGAAGGCTGCTGATCCTCTATAGCGCTCTGGAGGAAGAGAGAGAAGGCTGCTGATCCTTTATAGCGCTCTGGAGGAAGAGAGAGAAGGCTGCTGATCCTCTATAGCGCTCTGGAGGAAGAGAGAGAAGGCTGCTGATCCTGTATAGTGCTCTGGAGGAAGAGAGAGAAGGCTGCTGATCCTCTATATTGCTCTGGAGGAAGAGAGAGAAGGCTGCTGATCCTCTATAGCGCTCTGGAGGAAGAGAGAGAAGGCTGCTGATCCTCTATAGCACTCTGTAGGAAGAGAGAGAAGGCTGCTGATCCTCTATAGCGCTCTGGTGGAAGAGAGAGAAGGCTGCTGATCCTCTATAGCGCTCTGGAGGAAGAGAGAGAAGGCTGCTGATCCTCTATATTGCTCTGGAGGAAAAGAGAGAAGGCTGCTGATCCTCTATAGCGCTCTGGAGGAAGAGAGAGAAGGCTGCTGATCCTCTATAGCACTCTGTAGGAAGAGAGAGAAGGCTGCTGATCCTCTATAGCGCTCTGGTGGAAGAGAGAGAAGGCTGCTGATCCTCTATAGCGCTCTGGAGGAAGAGAGAGAAGGCTGCTGATCCTCTATAGTGCTCTGGAGGAAGAGAGAGAAGGCTGCTGATCCTCTATAGCGCTCTGGAGGAAGAGAGAGAAGGCTGCTGATCCTCTATAGTGCTCTGGAGGAAGAGAGAGAAGGCTGCTGATCCTCTATATTGCTCTGGAGGAAAAGAGAGAAGGCTGCTGATCCTCTATAGCGCTCTGGAGGAAGAGAGAGAAGGCTGCTGATCCTCTATAGCACTCTGTAGGAAGAGAGAGAAGGCTGCTGATCCTCTATAGCGCTCTGGTGGAAGAGAGAGAAGGCTGCTGATCCTCTATAGCGCTCTGGAGGAAGAGAGAGAAGGCTGCTGATCCTCTATAGTGCTCTGGAGGAAGAGAGAGAAGGCTGCTGATTCCCTATAGTGCTCTGGTGGAAGCGAGAGAAGGCTGTTTATCTTCTATAGCACTCTGGAGGAAGAGAGAGAAGGCTGCTGATCCTCTATAGCACTCTGTAGGAAGAGAGAGAAGGCTGCTGATCCTCTATAGCGCTCTGGAGGAAGAGAGAGAAGGCTTCTGAGCCCCTATAGTGCTCTGGAGTAAGAGAGAGAAGGCTGCTGATCCTCTATAGTGCTCTGGAGGAAGAGAGAGAAGGCTGCTGATCCTCTATATTGCTCTGGAGGAAGAGAGAGAAGGCTGCTGATCCTCTATATTGCTCTGGAGGAAGAGAGAGAAGGCTGCTGATCCTCTATAGCGCTCTGTAGGAAGAGAGAGAAGGCTGCTGATCCTCTATAGCGCTCTGGAGGAAGAGAGAGAAGGCTGCTGATCCTCTATAGCGCTCTGTAGGAAGAGAGAGAAGGCTGCTGATCCTCTATAGCGCTCTGTAGGAAGAGAGAGAAGGCTGCTGATCCTCTATAGCGCTCTGGAGGAAGAGAGAGAAGGCTGCTGATCCTCTATATTGCTCTGGAGTAAGAGAGAGAAGGCTGCTGATCCCCTATAGTGCTCTGGAGGAAGAGAGAGAAGGCTGCTCATCCTCTATAGTGCTCTGGAGGAAGAGAGAGAAGGCTGCTGATCCTCTATAGTGCTCTGGAGGAAGAGAGAGAAGGCTGCTGATCCTCTATAGTGCTCTGGAGGAAGAGAGAGAAGGCTGCTAATCCTCTATAGTGCTCTGGAGGAAGAGAGAGAAGGCTTCTGATCCTCTATAGCGCTCTGTAGGAAGAGAGAGAAGGCTGCTGATCCTTTATATTGCTCTGGAGGAAGAGAGAGAAGGCTGCTGATCCTCTATAGCGCTCTGGAGGAAGAGAGAGAAGGCTGCTGATCCTCTATAGCACTCAGTAGGAAGAGAGAGAAGGCTGCTGATCCTCTATAGCGCTCTGGTGGAAGAGAGAGAAGGCTGCTGATCCTCTATAGCACTCTGTAGGAAGAGAGAGAAGGCTGCTGATCCTCTATAGCGCTCTGGTGGAAGAGAGAGAAGGCTGCTGATCCTCTATAGCGCTCTGGAGGAAGAGAGAGAAGGCTGCTGATCCTCTATAGCGCTCTGGAGGAAGAGAGAGAAGGCTGCTGATCCTCTATAGCGCTCTGGAGGAAGAGAGAGAAGGCTGCTGATCCTCTATAGCACTCTGGAGGAAGAGAGAGAAGGCTGCTGATCCTCTATAGCGCTCTGGAGGAAGAGAGAGAAGGCTGTTGATCCTCTATAGTGCTCTGGAGGAAGAGAGAGAAGGCTGCTGAGCCCCTATAGCACTCTGGAGGAAGAGAGAGAAGGCTGCTGATCCTCTATAGCGCTCTGGAGGAAGAGAGAGAAGGCTGCTGAGCCCCTATAGTGCTCTGGAGTAAGAGAGAGAAGGCTGCTGATCCTCTATAGCGCTCTGGAGGAAGAGAGAGAAGGCTGCTGATCCTCTATATTGCTCTGGAGGAAGAGAGAGAAGGCTGCTGATCCTCTATAGCGCTCTGGAGGAAGAGAGAGAAGGCTGCTGAGCCCCTATAGTGCTCTGGAGTAAGAGAGAGAAGGCTGCTGATCCTCTATAGTGCTCTGGAGGAAGAGAGAGAAGGCTGCTGATCCTCTATGGTGCTCTGGAGGAAGAGAGAGAAGGCTGCTGATCCTCTATAGCGCTCTGGAGGAAGAGAGAGAAGGCTGCTGATCCTCTATATTGCTCTGGAAGAAGAGAGAGAAGGCTGCTGATCCTCTATAGCGCTCTGGAGGAAGAGAGAGAAGGCTGCTGATCCTCTATAGCGCTCTGGAGGAAGAGAAAGAAGGCTGCTGATCCTCTATATTGCTCTGGAGGAAGAGAGAGAAGGCTGCTGATCCTCTATAGCGCTCTGTAGGAAGAGAGAGAAGGCTGCTGATCCTCTATAGCGCTCTGGAGGAAGAGAGAGAAGGCTGCTGATCCTGTATAGTGCTCTGAGGAAGAGAGAGAAGGCTGCTGATCCTCTATATTGCTCTGGAGGAAGAGAGAGAAGGCTGCTGATCCTCTATAGCGCTCTGTAGGAAGAGAGAGAAGGCTGCTGATCCTCTATATTGCTCTGGAGGAAGAAAGAGAAGGCTGCTTATCCTCTATAGCGCTCTGTAGGAAGAGAGAGAAGGCTGCTGATCCTCTATATTGCTCTGGAGGAAGAGAGAGAAGGCTGCTGATCCTCTATAGCACTCTGTAGGAAGAGAGAGAAGGCTGCTGATCCTCTATAGCGCTCTGGAGGAAGAGAGAGAAGGCTGCTGATCCCCTATAGTGCTCTGGAGGAAGAGAGAGAAGGCTGTTTATCTTCTATAGCACTCTGGAGGATGAGAGAGAAGGCTGCTGATCCTCTATAGCACTCTGGAGGAAGAGAGAGAAGGCTGCTGATCCTCTATAGCACTCTGTAGGAAGAGAGAGAAGGCTGCTGATCCTCTATATTGCTCTGGAGGAAGAGAGAGAAGGCTGCTGATCCTCTATAGCGCTCTGGAGGAAGAGAGAGAAGGCTGCTGATCCTCTATAGCGCTCTGGAGGAAGAGAGAGAAGGCTGCTGATCCTCTATAGCGCTCTGGAGGAAGAGAGAGAAGGCTGCTGATCCTCTATAGCGCTCGGTAGGAAGAGAGAGAAGGCTGCTGATCCTCTATATTGCTCTGGAGGAAGAGAGAGAAGGCTGCTGATCCTCTATAGCGCTCTGTAGGAAGAGAGAGAAGGCTGCTGATCCTCTATAGCGCTCTGTAGGAAGAGAGAGAAGGCTGCTGATCCTCTATAGCGCTCTGGAGGAAGAGAGAGAAGGCTGCTAATCCTCTATATTGCTCTGGAGGAAGAGAGAGAAGGCTGCTGATCCTCTATAGCGCTCTGTAGGAAGAGAGAGAAGGCTGCTGATCCTCTATATTGCTCTGGAGGAAGAGAGAGAAGGCTGCTGATCCTCTATAGTGCTCTGGAGGAAGAGAGAGAAGGCTGCTGATCCTCTATAGCGCTCTGGAGGAAGAGAGAGAAGGCTGCTGATCCTGTATAGTGCTCTGGAGGAAGAGAGAGAAGGCTGCTGATCCTCTATAGCGCTCTGGAGGAAGAGAGAGAAGGCTGCTGATCCTTTATAGCGCTCTGGAGGAAGAGAGAGAAGGCTGCTGATCCTCTATAGCGCTCTGGAGGAAGAGAGAGAAGGCTGCTGATCCTGTATAGTGCTCTGGAGGAAGAGAGAGAAGGCTGCTGATCCTCTATATTGCTCTGGAGGAAGAGAGAGAAGGCTGCTGATCCTCTATAGCGCTCTGGAGGAAGAGAGAGAAGGCTGCTGATCCTCTATAGCACTCTGTAGGAAGAGAGAGAAGGCTGCTGATCCTCTATAGCGCTCTGGTGGAAGAGAGAGAAGGCTGCTGATCCTCTATAGCGCTCTGGAGGAAGAGAGAGAAGGCTGCTGATCCTCTATATTGCTCTGGAGGAAAAGAGAGAAGGCTGCTGATCCTCTATAGCGCTCTGGAGGAAGAGAGAGAAGGCTGCTGATCCTCTATAGCACTCTGTAGGAAGAGAGAGAAGGCTGCTGATCCTCTATAGCGCTCTGGTGGAAGAGAGAGAAGGCTGCTGATCCTCTATAGCGCTCTGGAGGAAGAGAGAGAAGGCTGCTGATCCTCTATAGTGCTCTGGAGGAAGAGAGAGAAGGCTGCTGATCCTCTATAGCGCTCTGGAGGAAGAGAGAGAAGGCTGCTGATCCTCTATAGTGCTCTGGAGGAAGAGAGAGAAGGCTGCTGATCCTCTATATTGCTCTGGAGGAAAAGAGAGAAGGCTGCTGATCCTCTATAGCGCTCTGGAGGAAGAGAGAGAAGGCTGCTGATCCTCTATAGCACTCTGTAGGAAGAGAGAGAAGGCTGCTGATCCTCTATAGCGCTCTGGTGGAAGAGAGAGAAGGCTGCTGATCCTCTATAGCGCTCTGGAGGAAGAGAGAGAAGGCTGCTGATCCTCTATAGTGCTCTGGAGGAAGAGAGAGAAGGCTGCTGATCCTCTATAGCGCTCTGGAGGAAGAGAGAGAAGGCTGCTGATCCTCTATAGTGCTCTGGAGGAAGAGAGAGAAGGCTGCTGATTCCCTATAGTGCTCTGGTGGAAGCGAGAGAAGGCTGTTTATCTTCTATAGCACTCTGGAGGAAGAGAGAGAAGGCTGCTGATCCTCTATAGCACTCTGTAGGAAGAGAGAGAAGGCTGCTGATCCTCTATAGCGCTCTGGAGGAAGAGAGAGAAGGCTTCTGAGCCCCTATAGTGCTCTGGAGTAAGAGAGAGAAGGCTGCTGATCCTCTATAGTGCTCTGGAGGAAGAGAGAGAAGGCTGCTGATCCTCTATATTGCTCTGGAGGAAGAGAGAGAAGGCTGCTGATCCCCTATAGTGCTCTGGAGGAAGAGAGAGAAGGCTGCTCATCCTCTATAGTGCTCTGGAGGAAGAGAGAGAAGGCTGCTGATCCTCTATAGTGCTCTGGAGGAAGAGAGAGAAGGCTGCTGATCCTCTATAGTGCTCTGGAGGAAGAGAGAGAAGGCTGCTAATCCTCTATAGTGCTCTGGAGGAAGAGAGAGAAGGCTTCTGATCCTCTATAGCGCTCTGTAGGAAGAGAGAGAAGGCTGCTGATCCTTTATATTGCTCTGGAGGAAGAGAGAGAAGGCTGCTGATCCTCTATAGTGCTCTGGAGGAAGAGAGAGAAGGCTGCTGATCCTCTATAGCACTCTGGAGGAAGAGAGAGAAGGCTGCTGATCCTGTATAGTGCTCTGGAGGAAGAGAGAGAAGGCTGCTGATCCTCTATATTGCTCTGGAGGAAGAGAGAGAAGGCTGCTGATCCTCTATAGCGCTCTGGAGGAAGAGAGAGAAGGCTGCTGATCCTCTATAGCACTCTGTAGGAAGAGAGAGAAGGCTGCTGATCCTCTATAGCGCTCTGGTGGAAGAGAGAGAAGGCTGCTGATCCTCTATAGCGCTCTGGAGGAAGAGAGAGAAGGCTGCTGATCCTCTATAGTGCTCTGGAGGAAGAGAGAGAAGGCTGCTGATCCTCTATAGCGCTCTGGAGGAAGAGAGAGAAGGCTGCTGATCCTCTATAGCACTCTGTAGGAAGAGAGAGAAGGCTGCTGATCCTTTATAGTGCTCTGGAGGAAGAGAGAGAAGGCTGCTGATCCTCTATAGTGCTCTGGAGGAAGAGAGAGAAGGCTGCTGATTCCCTATAGTGCTCTGGAGGAAGCGAGAGAAGGCTGTTTATCTTTTATAGCACTCTGGAGGAAGAGAGAGAAGGCTGCTGATCCTCTATAGTGCTCTGGAGGAAGAGAGAGAAGGCTGCTGATTCCCTATAGTGCTCTGGAGGAAGCGAGAGAAGGCTGTTTATCTTCTATAGCACTCTGGAGGAAGAGAGAGAAGGCTGCTGATCCTCTATAGCACTCTGTAGGAAGAGAGAGAAGGCTGCTGATCCTCTATAGCGCTCTGGAGGAAGAGAGAGAAGGCTGCTGAGCCCCTATAGTGCTCTGGAGTAAGAGAGAGAAGGCTGCTGATCCTCTATAGTGCTCTGGAGGAAGAGAGAGAAGGCTGCTGATCCTCTATATTGCTCTGGAGGAAGAGAGAGAAGGCTGCTGATCCTCTATATTGCTCTGGAGGAAGAGAGAGAAGGCTGCTGATCCTCTATAGCGCTCTGTAGGAAGAGAGAGAAGGCTGCTGATCCTCTATAGTGCTCTGGAGGAAGAGAGAGAAGGCTGCTGATCCTCTATAGCGCTCTGTAGGAAGAGAGAGAAGGCTGCTGATCCTCTATAGCACTCTGTAGGAAGAGAGAGAAGGCTGCTGATCCTCTATAGCGCTCTGTAGGAAGAGAGAGAAGGCTGCTGATCCTCTATAGTGCTCTGGAGGAAGAGAGAGAAGGCTGCTGATCCTCTATAGCGCTCTGGAGGAAGAGAGAGAAGGCTGCTGATCCCCTATAGTGCTCTGGAGGAAGCGAGAGAAGGCTGTTTATCTTCTATAGCACTCTGGAGGAAGAGAGAGAAGGCTGCTGATCCCCTATAGTGCTCTGGAGGAAGCGAGAGAAGGCTGTTTATCTTCTATAGCACTCTGTAGGAAGAGAGAGAAGGCTGCTGATCCTCTATAGCACTCTGTAGGAAGAGAGAGAAGGCTGCTGATCCTCTATAGTGCTCTGGAGGAAGAGAGAGAAGGCTGCTGATCCTCTATAGTGCTCTGGAGTAAGAGAGAGAAGGCTGCTGATCCTCTATAGTGCTCTGGAGGAAGAGAGAGAAGGCTGCTGATCCTCTATAGTGCTCTGGAGGAAGAGAGAGAAGGCTGCTGATCCTCTATATTGCTCTGGAGGAAGAGAGAGAAGGCTGCTGATCCTCTATATTGCTCTGGAGGAAGAGAGAGAAGGCTGCTGATCCTCTATAGCGCTCTGTAGGAAGAGAGAGAAGGCTGCTGATCCTTTATATTGCTCTGGAGGAAGAGAGAGAAGGCTGCTGATCCTCTATAGTGCTCCTCTATAGCGAATTTACAAGCACCTCAAAGGTTGGTTTAGGGAAAAACTAGCATTGGATTAAGAAACGGTGATAGAAACCTCAAGGTCAGACGCCATGAGATACAATGTGATCAGAGAGAAGGGTTTGTCGTCTATGAGTGCGATGTCTCCTCCTTTGTATTGACTTGTTCGGATACATTTAACTTTTATGATACAAAGTATCGAATATAATTTCTACATAAGGAGTTACATATTCGGATACATCATACCATACCAGTTAAGTAAGTTGAAAGGAACATAGGATCCCAGCGTGTTCTAAGCCTTCACTTTGGGTATAATGCGCTCTATGAAATTGGCTTTACCTTCTCGCCTTGCTTCCATGCCAGCTTCTTATCTCTTTCTATAATGTAGACAATCAATCTGCCTGCCAGACTCTGCTGTCATCTCAGCTGCTTGCGGAGGAAGCTCTTTCATGCATTGCAGAGATAATCAGATGACTGAAGTGTCATTTTCTATTTAAGTGGCTGAACAGCACAAACCAAAGCCGCGTCTAGTTTTAATACCTGTTTAAGGGGTAAGTGCTAAGTCTGGCGGGTTAATAAGCCATAGACGGGCTCACCTGAGCGCTAATCTAATGACATCCGAGCGGCAAAACCCATTCCCTCGAAACGCAAGAAGAACTGGAAAATAATTTTGCAAGTTTTCAAATTTTGAGACCCGACGATCGTCTCTTGATGATGATCTGCACTTACCAGGGTTGGCCTCTTGTCTTTACATATAAATGAAGATTCCTGAAATCTGACCTGTTCCTTTGTCTAGACAGGCAAATATGTAAAAAGTTATTTTAAAGGGGTTGTCCAGGATTTAGGATTGTATGGTTGATCCTTGAAATAGACCATTTATATCCGATACAAGAACCCAGTAGAAATAATATCCATAGGAGGGGGTTAACAAATGGCCTCTGCAATGATCAGCTGTATGGGGTTGTGTATGGAAACAGGTCTATGTAGATAAAGCCCCTGTATAGTGGCCGGGCGCATAAACCAAGGGGAACTGAGCTGCAGTATCGTAACCCAACGCAAAATCAATTGCAGTTGTGTATAGTATGGGGGTTAGAAGCAGCCACGTACAACGCGGAGGCCACTCATCAACCCTCTACCGATCAGATATTTATAAAAACCTAAATCCTGTATAACCCCTTTAAATACAATGTATGATCTGGGGTTTAAAGCTACAATCTGTCTCCTTTCCTTACTTTTTCTATTGACTTAAGAAATCCCAAGATGTTTCTCATGACATAACCAACATTTAAAATAAAACCTAATTTCAAGATACTGTGTCACAAGATGTCTATCTTTTCAATGTATCTATATGTGGCCACCTGGTGGCCATATTGTGAATTTCAGCCTGTCAAGGGTTTTGCTAGTATGTTGCAATATTGTATGAAAAAACAAAAAACTAGATAGTCTTCAGTAGTTGATACCTTTTTAATGGCTAACTCATAATGATGACAGATGACAACGTTTCGGAACTCTCAGCTCCTTTCTCAAGTACGCGCGTATCACATTGAAAGCAATAGGGAAAAAAGCAGCCCACTCATTTCTATGGGGAGCGCACGTAGGCTGGCTCCCCGTAGAAAGCAATGGGATCTGTTTTAACGCCGCTGATTCGGAAGTTGTTACACATTCAGGATCAGCGAGCGTATACTCCGTGTGAAGGGGCCCTTAAAGGGCTTTTCTGTGCCAAAAATAGTGATGACCAATCCTTAGGCTATTAGATTGGCATGGGTCAGACCCCTACTGATCAGCAACACCTAAGAGAGCTCCATTTCTGCTTGTGTTAATTGGTCACGTGACTTGTTTGCAGCTCAGCCTCATTCAAGTAAATGGGGCTGAGCTGCCAATCCAAGAACAGCCACAATATAATGCACACAACCTCTGGTGTCTTCAAACCACTGCTTGGTGAAGGTGCCGAAGCCTCAATCTGATATGGCATGCATTTTTATGGGGAAACGGGTGTTACTTTTAGATGACCCTGATCTATGTGTGTTGCTGGTTTAATATGCTTCACCCTGGAGACAGATCCCTTTAATACATAGAAAGAAGAAGTTTCTTCCAGTGCTCTCATGACCGCAGTATTTGCAGCAGATATTACTGTGTACGACAGACAGAGCTACTGGGCATGTGCGTCCACCAACACGGGGGACACTAGATGGACACCAAGGGACAACATATAAAAATTACATAACCGCCATATCTATATGTTTTAAAACTTCCTGTCCCCCCCTTGGGGTACATGCCTTCCCCCCCTGTGGGTATGTGCCTGCCCCCCTCTGGGTACCTGCCTGCCCCAGTAGCTCCTGTATTATTGGTGCATGTCTGCCCCCCTCTGAGTATATGCCTGCCCCCCCTCTGGGTACCTGCCTGCCCCCTCTGGGTACATATCTGCCCCCCTCTGGGTACCTGCCTGCCCCAGTAGCTCCCGTATTATTGGTGCATGTCCGCAGAGCATTACAAGTTCCCCTCCATACAGTCAGTGGATTTATTGAGTGTGACAGATACGATATTTATATGATGCATTACTGCGGGCTCGCACGCCTATACATTGCTCCAGAATCTAGAACAAGGATTTCTTTTGCCGCTTGTAATCCATCACGATAACAGACTAAGCATCATCTGCAAGCACAAGAAGGTCCATCTGTATCATCATAGGGAACATAGGAATAGACGGCTATCCCTGCACATTATATATGACATCCATGTCTTGCTAGTCTCATGGCTAGTGGATATCTTACTGATGGGATCCGACCTCTGGAGCCCCAACTATTCACAACAACAGAAGTCCCATTCCACTGAATGGAGAGGCAGTCCAAGCATGCACATTGCCATCATGACCACTTGGTCCACTAATATGGCACACAAGGGATTCCCATTCTAGAGATCATTAGGATTCCAGTATCCGGTGGATAGGGGGTAACTTTAAATTTCCATAATACCCCTTTAAGTTTCTTGTATTGTCATCTACATGAGATGTGGCGAGACGTTCCAAGTAACCTCAGACAAACAGAACAGAACGCTCCTTTAATGTGAAGATTAAGATGCTGGTGCATTTTTGCCCTGTATATTATTTGTTTCATTTGTTAAAGCCTCGTCAGCAAACGATGGTGCATTTTACTGCCGTCATTGTAATAACCAAGGGCAGCGCAAACAATAAAGTTAAGCTATTCAAATTACAGAAATGATTGTCAATTAAAATAAGTAATGTGGACAGAATGCAGACTTGCTGAATCGCGGGGAAATTCACCATTAAATCTCTCTTAGTTGCAAACTGATTTTGTATAATGTCTTCGCAAATGATATATTTGTATAAGACGACGGTCGCGCTCCGGTTTTATTGAGTGAGGATTGTTTGCTGTTAACCCCTTGTAGCCTGCAGCCGTTTTGCCCAAGGATCTGCGCCATATAGAAAGCCCCTGGCTGACATCATACTGTGTGGGGGTCACAAGGGGATATTATACTGTGTGGAGTCACGAGGGCACATTATACTGTGTGGGATCACGAGGGGACATTATACTGTGTGGGGTCACAAAGGGACATTATACTGTGTGGGGTCACAAGGGGACATTATACTATGTGGGGTCACGAGGGTACATTATACTGTGTGGGGTCACGAGGTGATAGTATACTGTGTGGGGTCACTCACAAGGGGACATTATACTGTGTGGGGTCACAAGAGGACATTATACTGTGTGGGGTCACGAGGGGACATTACACTGTGTGGGGTCACAAGGTGATAGTATACTGTGTGGGGTCACTCACAAGGGGACATTATACTGTGTGGGGTCACGAGGGGACATTATACTGTGTGGGGTCACAAGGAGACATTATACTGTGTGGGGTCACGAGGGGACATTACACTGTGTGGGGTCACAAGGTGATAGTATACTGTGTGGGGTCACTCACAAGGGGACATTATACTGTGTGGGGTCACGAGGGGACATTATACTATGTGGGGTCACAAGAGGACATTATACTGTGTGGGGTCACAAGAGGACATTATACTGTGTGGGGTCACTCACAAGGGGACATTATACTGTGTGGGGTCACGAGGGGACATTATACTGTGTGGGGTCACAAGGAGACATTATACTGTGTGGGGGTCACAAGGGGACATTATACTGTGTGGGGTCACGAGGGGACATTATACTATGTGGGGTCACGAGAGGACATTATACTGTGTGGGGTCACGAGGGGACATTATACTATGTGGGGTCACGAGAGGACATTATACTATGTGGGGTCACGGGAGGACATTATACTGTGTGGGGTCACAAGAGGACATTATACTGTGTGGGGTCACGAGGGGACATTATACTATGTGGGATCACGAGGGGACATTATACTTTGTGGGGTCATGAAGAGACATTACACTGTGTGGGGTCACGAGGGGATATTATACTGTGTGGGGTCATGAGAGGATATTATACTATGTGAGGTCACGAGGGGATATTATACTGTGTGGAGTCACAAGGGGACATTATACTGTGTGGGGGTCACGAGGGGACATTATACTGTGTGGGGGTCACAAGGGGATATTATACTGTGTGGGGTCATGAGGGGATATTATACTGTGTGGGGGTCACGAGGGGATATTATACTGTGTGGGGTCACGAGGGGACATTATACTATGTGGGGGTCACAAGAGGACATTATACTATGTGGGATCACAGGGGGAGTTTATACTTTTTGGGATCATATGGGGACATTATACTGTGTGGAGGCACAAGGGGATATTATATAATGTGGAGCCCACAAAGCGACATTATACTATGTTTTACGGACTACAAGGGATACATTGTACTCCAGGGCGGCCACAAGTGGTAAATTACATTGTGTGGAGGCCACAAGAGGGACATTTTACTATGTGGAGGCCACAAAGGGGGCAATGTACTGGATGTTAGCCAACTGGGGAACTGGGGACATTATACTTTTTAAGAGGCACATGGGGGATATTATATGAAGGCCACAAGGGAGGGGTTCTACTGTATTGGAGCCACAAAGGGGATATTATAATGTGTTGATGCTACAAGAGGGACTTTATACTGTATGGAGGCCACAAGGGGGACATTATACTTTGTAGGGGACAAAAGTGGGACATTATGCTGTGTGACGGCATAAATGAGAACATTTTACTACATGGGAGACACAGAGGGGAGTTATACCAGTGGCGGCCATTGGGGGCATGGGTGGGGCGCACATTGTACCAGATTGACTAATAGTTGGACAGTGTATATTTAGAAAGGCTGCCTAAAACTACTCCAGATTTATCACAGTGACTGATGCTGGAATTTATGTCACCCACATGTCTACCATTTCGAAAGATTTTAGCCCAGACCAGATGCGACACATGCGTCCCATTGCGCCAAAGATAGTAGCCATAATAGTAAATCTGTTACAACTTAGGGCAAACTCCCTTTCTGTGCAGCCATGCCCGTTCCCATGAAGTTACGCCCCATTTCATCATAAAAGTCTCTACCTTTGGTGCCCCTATTGCCAGAATCCCGTCTCCTTTTGATGAGTAAATCCCCTCCTACCACCTTCTCCCCCCTTTCCCAAGTCCCAGCCTCACCTCCGCGCGCCATTAATTGCTCCACTTCTTATAAAATTTATTTGCCGCCGTAAAACGTGAAGGTTTAATCTTCCCAATAAACTTTCCTCCAGAAATGGCGTCCTGGCGGCCGTAGATCATCCCCCCCGAGCCGCCGCCATCCCGTAACCCGCCTGTTATTCTTACACCGAGAAGGTTTAACCTGAATAAAAATCCTATTGAATTCTCGGGAATAATCGTACAGAACTGTATAATCCATTTAGGTCAAACACTTCGAAAATGTCAATTCATTTCCTTGCTCATCTGCGTTGGCGCTCTTGTGACAGACAGAAAGGAATTTCACCCCGTACAAAAGAGAGATGAGTCTCAGTCAAGAGTCAGCGACATTAGCTGAAGAAACTAATAAAGTGCACGGATTAAGTAATAACATTTCTAAATTAATTGCTTCCAGGCGGAATTTATATTCAAGGTCTGGCACAAGCTATGAAATCTAATTTTGTTCTCATGGATGTGCGATATAATTTTATAAGTGTTATAAAGAAAGGTCTTTACTTCTGCTGACCGCAGAGCCGCCATATCTGCCCATAGATAACACGAGGGGGCCCCGTCTCTGCCAACGCCATCGGGGCTTAAAGGGAATTGATCCTCCGGTATTTAGAATGTATCTCCATTCCTGATACAATGTTGCGGTGTTATTTTTTATTATGCTGAATTGTCGTAATGGCACCCAAGTTTTTGAAATTCGGACGAGGGTAAATTTTCGTTTTCAGGTTCCTACATGGGAGATCAACAAAGTTGATACTTTATTATAGGTCACGATGGTCATTAAAGGGTCACTTTTTTACCCATGCCATGGGGCATCCTTTTCACCATAGAATTTTGCTTGGACCAACAGTGCTCTGTCGACTCGAAGACATCTCGTAATTGGAGATGGGCGAATTTCACAAGTTGCTTTGTCAATATTCACCAGTTTTGTTTCCCCAGCAGGGCCATTATTGTGTTTAGAGGGATCTTCAGAACCTAGAATTTAATACAAAACATAAAGGAAACATAATAAACACTGATCGTCACTGTCCCTCATCTCTACTGGGCTCTCACTTGGCGCCCAACTCTCCCTCGGTGCTCCTCTTCTGGCCTCTGGGTAATATCACTGGCCCTGGAGGACCACCAATGGCCCGTGATTGGGAATTGACGGTGATGTGGGCTGTGTCAATAGGAAGAGGACTCCATGGAAGCCCAGAAGAGGTGAGGAAAGGGAAGTATAAATGGTTATGTTTCCACATCCTCCCTGGCCCTACGGTTATTATGGTCTGGGGTCTGAAGAGACCCCAGGGTATAATATTGATTCATGGATGGGGAACCCCAAAAGTTCTTTTGGAAGATACAGGATGAATCCAATTTTCTCTTGAACCAATTTACTCATCTCTAGTTATAATGATAAGATACCGGTCACCAAAGACTTGCCATGTCTCCCAAACCTGCCATACACCTGCATGCTTGGTTAGGTGAGAGACTCTAGATAACTCTGGTGGAAGAAGCATCGGACATGTTAGAATCATTCTGGACTGACCCATGCAATTAAATGGTTGGCTGGTCCTGTCAAAAATTGTGGGTTCTTCCTAAATACTATACATCAAACAGGGGTGGTGTTAGCGTATAGATCCAGCTTAAGCTCCAATGCATGAATACTGAGTTCTTAATATCACCAACCCCGTGGCCAACAGGGCTGATCTGATGCAATCAAAGAAAACATAAAAAATCCATATCTATAGTATTACATCCCCTATACAATCAACTATAGTATCACATCCCCTATACAATCCGCTATAGTATTACATCCCCTATACAATCAACTATAGTATCACATCCCCTATACACTCCACTATAGTATTTCATCCCCTATACAATCAACTATAGTATCACATCCCCTATACAATCCACTATAGTATTACATCCCCTATACAATCAACTATAGTATCACATCCCCTATACAATCCACTATAGTATCACATCCCCTGTACAATCCACTATAGTATTACATCCCCTATACAATACACTATAGTATTACATCCCCTATACAATCCACTATAGTACTGTATTACACCCCTATACAATCCACTATAGCATTACATCCCCTATACAATCCACTATAGTATTACATCCCCTATACAATCCACTATAGTATTACATCCCCTATACAATCCACTATAGTACTGTATTACATCCCCTATACAATCCACTATAGTATTATATCCCCTATACAATCCTCTATAGTATTACATCCCCTATACAATCCACTATAGTATCACATCCCCTATACAATCCACTATAGTATCACATCCCCTATACAATCCACTATAGTATTACATCCCCTATACAATCCACTATAGTATTACATCCCTTATACACTCCACTATAGTATTTCATCCCCTATACAATCAACTATAGTATCACATCCCCTATACAATCCACTATAGTATTACATCCCCTATACAATCAACTATAGTATCACATCCCCTATACAATCCACTATAGTATCACATCCCCTGTACAATCCACTATAGTATTACATCCCCTATACAATACACTATAGTATTACATCCCCTATACAATCCACTATAGTACTGTATTACACCCCTATACAATCCACTATAGCATTACATCCCCTATACAATCCACTATAGTATTACATCCCCTATACAATCCACTATAGTATTACATCCCCTATACAATCCACTATAGTACTGTATTACATCCCCTATACAATCCACTATAGTATTATATCCCCTATACAATCCTCTATAGTATTACATCCCCTATACAATCCACTATAGTATCACATCCCCTATACAATCCACTATAGTATCACATCCCCTATACAATCCACTATAGTATTACATCCCCTATACAATCCACTATAGTATTACATCCCTTATACACTCCACTATAGTATCACATCCCCTATACAATCCACTATAGTATCACATCCCCTATACACTCCACTATAGTATTACATCCCCTATACAATCCACTATAGTATTACATCCCCTATACAATCCACTATAGTATTACATCCCCTATACAATCCACTATAGTATTACATCCCCTATACAATCCACTATAGTATTACATCCCCTATACAATCCACTATAGTATCACATCCCCTATACAATCCACTATAGTATTACATCCCCTATACAATCCACTATAGTATTACATCCCCTATACAATCCACTATAGTATTAGATCCCCTATATAATCCACTATAGTATTACATCCCCTATATAATCCACTATAGTATTACATCCCCTATACAATCCACTATAGTATTACATCCCCTATACAATCCACTATAGTATCACATCCCCTATACAATCCACTATAGTATCACATCCCCTATACAATCCACTATAGTATTACATCCCCTATACACTCCACTATAGTATCACATCCCCTATACAATCCACTATAGTATTACATCCCCTATACACTCCACTATAGTATTACATCCCCTATACAATCCACTATAGTATTACATCCCCTATACACTCCACTATAGTATTACATCCCCTATACACTCCACTATAGTATTACATCCCCTATACAATCCACTATAGTATTACATCCCCTATACAATCCACTATAGTACTGTATTGCATGCCCTATACAATCCACTATAGTATTACATCCCCTATACAATCCACTATAGTATCACATCCCCTATACAATCCACTATAGTATCACATCCCTTATACACTCCACTATAGTATCACATCCCCTATACAATCCACTATAGTATCACATCCCCTATACACTCCACTATAGTATTACATCCCCTATACAATCCACTATAGTATTACATCCCCTATACAATCCACTATAGTACTGTATTACATCCCCTATACAATCCACTATAGTATTACATCCCCTATACACTCCACTATAGTATTACATCCCCTATACAATCCACTATAGTATCACATCCCCTATACAATCCACTATAGTATTACATCCCCTATACAATCCACTATAGTATTACATCCCCTATACAATCCACTATAGTATTACATCCCCTATACAATCCACTATAGTATTACATCCCCTATACAATACACTATAGTACTGTATTACATCCCCTATACAATCCACTATAGTATCACATCCCCTATACAATCCACTATAGTATTACATCCCCTATACAATCCACTATAGTATTACATCCCCTATACACTCCACTATAGTATTACATCCCCTATACAATCCACTATAGTATTACATCCCCTATACAATCCACTATAGTATTACATCCCCTATACAATCCACTATAGTACTGTATTACATCCCCTATACAGTCCACTATAGTATTATATCCCCTATACAATCCACTATAGTATTACATCCCCTATACAATCCACTATAGTATCACATCCCCTATACACTCCACTATAGTATTACATCCCCTATACAATCCACTATAGTATTACATCCACTATACAATCCACTATAGTACTGTATTACATGCCCTATACAATCCACTATAGTATTACATCCCCTATACAATCCACTATAGTATCACATCCCCTATACAATCCACTATAGTATCACATCCCCTATACAATCCACTATAGTATCACATCCCCTATACAATCCACTATAGTACTGTATTACATGCCCTATACAATCCACTATAGTATTACATCCCCTATACACTCCACTATAGTATCACATCCCCTATACAATCCACTATAGTATCACATCCCCTATACACTCCACTATAGTATTACATCCCCTATACACTACACTATAGTATTACATCCCCTATACAATCCACTATAGTATTACATCCCCTATACAATCCACTATAGTACTGTATTACATCCCCTATACAATCCACTATAGTATTATATCCCCTATACAATCCACTATAGTATTACATCCCCTATACACTCCACTATAGTATTACATCCCCTATACAATCCACTATAATATTACATCCCCTATACAATCCACTATAGTATTATATCCCCTATACAATCCACTATAGTATTACATCCCCTATACACTCCACTATAGTATTACATCCCCTATACAATCCACTATAGTATTACATCCCCTATACAATCCACTATAGTATTACATCCCCTATACAATCCACTATAGTATCACATCCAGTGACTCACATTTGGTGTCATTCAGCCCAGACCACCATGATCTTTGGTTCTTCTTCTTCCTGCCACCACCTGTTTGTCATATAAACATCTTGGGTTCTTCATGTTTCCATCTCCCCGTTTATCCCGGGGCCCTTACAGTGTCTTCCTGCTACTACTTTTAATAATCTTCATGTGTTGCTGTTCATTGCCCCCAAAAATAAGAGTGCCATACAAATAGCCCACCTGAAAATACTAGCACCACGCAGATAGTGCCCACTCCTTAGTGCCCTCAGAAACATCCATGTCCAGGAATTGGGTGTCCTCCATAGTAGGAGTTAGTAACAGTAATGAAGCTCCCCCAATGTACCCTCTAAGCTCCTAAATAGTTCCCCAAATAGTATTAATATTGCCCCAGCGTGCCAGCATTGAAAATAGTGCCCATCATAGTGCCCCCGATAGTATAAGTGTTCTCTCTGCATGTCCGCATAGGTAATGGGAACACCAAAGTGTCCCAATAGTCATAATGCTCTTAAACATGCCCCATTGTTAATATTGCCCCCCCCCCCATAGTAATAATGCCCCCATTAATAATTGGGCTCCCATTACAACAATGCTTGTGCCCACAGCATAATCGTTATACAACACTGACCGTGCTTGAAACAAACTGATGAAAACTGATGTCACTTCTCCATATGCCGCACTATACTCTAAATTAAAGGGATCATCCAGGAATGTAAAATCATGGCTGCTTTCTTCAATAAGCAGTGCCACCCCTGTCCACAGGTTGTGCCTGGTATTACAGCTCGGTCACATTTGCTTCAATAAAGCTGCACTGCAATACCAGACACAACCTGTAGACAAAAGTGGCGCTGTTTATGAACTAACATAACAATGGATTCCTAACCCTGTACAACCCCTATCTGGGGCACCATAAATAGTATATCTGTCGTGAGCCCCATTTTTTCAAAATGATATTTAATACGCTTTCAGTTTAGGGTCGGCCTAGTTTTAGATTTATCTCACAGCTACGTGTTCATTTGATAATGGAAATGTTCTCAGACTCTTTTATACTGTAATAGAATAACAAAAATTTTATTTTTTTTTGCTTAAAAAAAAATATCAATTTGGAATAAAGAAAAAAAAAATTCAGTTACATGATTGAAACTCGGAAGGTAGAAGGTAACGTGACGAGACTGGAGTATGAAGGGTAAGAGCGCCACACTGTGGTCATGCATGGTAAGGCAAAAAAAACAACAAATTTGCTCAGATTTTGCTTACAATAAAGGTGCTTCACCCCTTCCACAAGTATTTTTCAATTTTTCATTTTTACTCCCTGCCTTCCAAAAGCCGTAACTTTATTTTAAAACATATTTTATTTTTCCATCCACAGATAAGGGCTTTGTTTATGCAGCACAAATTACAAGTATGAGAAGATAACCTGACCACAATAAGGACATCATGGCTGGTTATCAGGAGGACACTACATGTATGAGAAGATAACCTGACCACAATAAGGACATCATGGCTGGTTATCAGGAGGACACTACATGTATGAGAAGATAACCCGACCACAATAAGGACATCATGGCTGGTTATCAGAAGGGCACTACATGTATGAGAAGATAACCTGACCACAATAAGGACATCATGGCTGGTTATCAGGAGGACACTACATGTATGAGAAGATAACCTGACCACAATAAGGACATCATGGCTGGTTATCAGGAGGACACTACATGTATGAGAAGATAACCTGACCACAATAAGGACATCATGGCTGGTTATCAGGAGGGGACACTACATGTATGAGAAGATAACCCGACCACAATAAGGACATCATGGCTGGTTATCAGGAGGACACTACATGTATGAGAAGATATCCTGACCACAATAAGGACATCATGGCTGGTTATCAGGACACTACATGTATGAGAAGATAACCTGACCACAATAAGGACATCATGGCTGGTTATCAGGAGGACACTACATGTATGAGAAGATAACCTGACCACAATAAGGACATCATGGCTGGTTATCAGGGGGACACTACATGTATGAGAAGATAACCTGACCACAATAAGGACATCATGGCTGGTTATCAGGAGGACATTACATATATGAGAAGATAACCTGACCACAATAAGGACATCATGGCTGGTTATCAGGAGGACACTACATGTATGAGAAGATAACCCGACCACAATAAGGACATCATGGCTGGTTATCAGGGGGACACTACATGTATGAGAAGATAACCTGACCACAATAAGGACATCATGGCTGGTTATCAGGAGGACATTACATATATGAGAAGATAACCTGACCACAATAAGGACATCATGGCTGGTTATCAGGAGGACACTACATGTATGAGAAGATAACCTGACCACAATAAGGACATCATGGCTGGTTATCAGGAGGGGACACTACATGTATGAGAAGATATCCCAGCCACAATAAGGACATCATGGCTGGTTATCAGGAGGACACTACATGTATGAGAAGATAACCTGACCACAATAAGGACATCATGGCTGGTTATCAGGAGAGGACACTACATGTATGAGAAGATAACCTGACCACTCTGGACAGTTGGGTAATTGATTTATTGCCACATTCTGTGTATTATCAGCTTCTTATCTACAACTTAGCAATGTTAATTCTTTTTTCTAATCCCCCTCCCCTCTTTATGGACTAATATAGAGACAGTAACTAACTGATGAGTAGAGAAGAAAACAAATTTCTTTAAGAAGAATGTTATTTAATACAAAGTTTGTTGTTTATAACTGGACATTTTGATTCTGTCCCTCCCAGAGTACCAGCCTAGAAGAAGCCCAGGTCCTGCTGGATCTTTGTACAGACTTCAAGGGACTCTGCGTTACTGCAGCCTCCATATACAGAGTTCTGCATTGTTTATATTGTTTACATCATATGACATAGACATCATACACAGTGGTGTTACTAGGAATGGCGGGGCCCCGTGGCGAACTTTTGACATGGGGCCCCCCCACCGACACGACGCCAAAGACCTCGACCAACCCCCTCCTACGCATTCCTGTGCGCTCTATTATACCCCATAGTAGTCCCTGCACACAGTATTATGTCCCTTAGTGGCCCCTGCACACAGTATTATACCCCATAGTGGCCCCTGCACACAGTATTATCCCCCATAGTGGCCCCTGCACACAGTATTATCCCCCATAGTGGCCCCTGCACACAGTATTATGTCCCATAGTGGCCCCTGCACACAGTATTATACCCCATAGTGGCCCCTGCACACAGTATTATACCCCATAGTGGCCCCTGCACACAGTATTATCCCCCATAGTGGCCCCTGCACACAGTATTATACCCCATAGTGGCCCCTGCACACAGTATTATCCCCCATAGTGGCCCCTGCACACAGTATTATACCCCATAGTGGCCCCTGCACACAGTATTATCCCCCATAGTGGCCCCTGCACACAGTATTATACCCCATAGTGGTCCCTACACAGTATTATACCCCATAGTGGCCCCTGCACACAGTATTATGCCCCATAGTGGCTCCTGCACACAGTATTATCCCCCATAGTGGCCCCTGCACACAGTATTATACCCCATAGTGGCCCCTGCACACAGTATTATACCCCATTGTGGCCCCTGAACACAGTATTATACCCCATAGTGGCCCCTGCACACAGTATTATGTCCCATAGTGACCCCTGCACACAGTATTATGTCCCATAGTGGCCTCTGCACACAGTATTATGTCCCATAGTGGCCTCTGCACACAGTATTATGTCCCATAGTGGCCTCTGCACACAGTATTATCCCCCATAGTGGCCCCTGCACACAGTATTATACCCCATAGTGGCCCCTGCACACAGTATTATGTCCCATAGTGGCCCCTGCACACAGTATTATGTCCCATAGTGGCCCCTGCACACAGTATTATCCCCCATAGTGGCCCCTGCACACAGTATTATCCTCCATAGTGACTCCTGCACACAGTATTATGTCCCATAGTGGCCCCTGCACACAGTATTATCCCCCATAGTGACCCCTGCACACAGTATTATGTCCCATAGTGGCCCCTGCACACAGTATTATCCTCCATAGTGACCCCTGCACACAGTATTATCCCCCATAGTGGTCCCTGCACACAGTATTATCCCCCATAGTGGTCCCTGCACACAGTATTATCCTCCATAGTGACTCCTGCACACAGTATTATGTCCCATAGTGACCCCTGCACACAGTATTATGTCCCATAGTGGCCCCTGCACACAGTATTATCCCCCATAGTGGCCCCTGCACACAGTATTATCCTCCATAGTGACCCCTGCACACAGTATTATGTCCCATAGTGGCCCCTGCACACAGTATTATGTCCCATAGTAACCCCTGCACACAGTATTATGCCCCATAGTGTCCCCTTCACCCAGTATTATGCCCCATAGTGTCCCCTTCACCCAGTATTATGCCCCATAGTGTCCCCTTCACCCAGTATTATGCTCCATAGTGGCCCCTGCACACAGTATTATGTCCCATTGTGGACACCCATAAACAATTATTATACTCCATATATCTTTTCAGACCCCATAGTATAATAATCGGAGACCCAGGGGGAGAAAAATATTTTAAAAAATCTCTGTTACTCACCTATCTCCCGGCTCTGCTGCAGTCCTCCGCTGTCGGCCTCCGAAGTAGTCCATCTTCAATTACGTCAGATGTCACATGACCTGGGATGCAGGCCGGGGTCATGAGACGTCAGACGACTAGGCCGAAGCCTGCCCTGATCATGGAGAGGTAAGTAACAGTGTTTTTTATGTTTCTTACCTCTCCCGGGCCTCTGAAAAGACCCCCGAGTATAATGATAGCAGCGGTAGCGGCTGTCACCGGGCCCCTAATGTCCCGGGCCCTGTGGCAGCTGCCTCTGCTGCTATGGCAGTAGTTACGCCACTGATCATACATACACATGGTAATATTCTGTCTGTTTTATACTGACCCCCTTTCTATTGATTGAGGATTCTACTGTCTATCTGTATAATGATCGGTGTCTGATCAGCAGGGATCCTGCCCTCGGGTCTTGGAGCTCTCCTATGACTGGCATGACCATTGCGCATACACACAGCTGTTCTTCTTCTCTTCGGTTGTGACATCTTTTTCTGTTTATTCACTTTGCTTGTTCTTCTTGCTGGTGGATTTATTATTCTCATGAAGGGTCTACAGTATATTTGGGACCCGGAGTATATAAAAGTGTATTGTACTGAATGTGGAATCAGCCTATTACCACCTGCACCATATGCTGGAATATTACGGTGAGATTATTACAAAATCCAACATAAACTACATTCCTTCATTTGTGGGACTCAGAAGAGTCATTAAACTGTATGGGGGACATTATACCGAGTGGGGGTCACAATAAGGCATTTTACTACATCGGGGACACTGTGGGGTCATTATTGTCAGGGACATGAAGGAAACATTACTGTATAGGGGCCACTGAGATAGCACTATACTGTATAGGGGCCACTGAGTGAGAATTATACTGTATAGGGGCGACTGAGTGAGCATTATACTGCATAGGGGCCACTGAGGGAGCATTATACTGCATAGGGGCCACTGAGGGAGCATTATACTGTATAGGGGCCACTGAGTGAGAATTATACTGTATAGGGGCGACTGAGTGAGCATTATACTGCATAGGGGCCACTGAGGGAGCATTATACTGCATAGGGGCCACTGAGGGAGCATTATACTGTATAGGGGCCACTGAGGGAGTGTTATACTGTATAGCAGCGACTGAGGGAGTATTATACTATATAGGGGCCACTGAGGGAGCATTATACTGTATAGGGGCCACTGAGGGGGCATTATACTGTATAGGGGCCACTGAGGAAGCATTATACTGTATAGGGGCCACTGAGGGAGCGTTATACTGTATAGGGGCCACTGAAGGAGTGTTATACTGTATAGGGACCACTGAGGGAGCATTATACTGTATAGGGGCCACTGAGGGGGCATTATACTGTATAGGGGCACTGAGGGAGCATTATACTGTATAGGGGCCACTGAGGGAGCATTATACAGTGTGGGGACCACTGAGGGAGCATTATACTGTATAGGGGCCACTGAGGGGGCATTATACTGTATAGGGGTACTGAGGGAGCATTATACAGTGTGGGGACCACTGAGGGAGCATTATACTGTATAGGGGCCACTGAGGGAGCATTATACTGTATAGGGGCCACTGAGGGAGCATTATACTGTATAGGGACCACTGAAGGAGCATTATACTGTATAGGGGCCACTGAGGGAGCATTATACTGTATAGGGGCCACTGAGAGAGCATTATACTGTATAGGGGCCACTGAGGGGGCATTATACTGTATAGGGGCACTGAGGGAGCATTATACTGTATAAGGGGCCACTGAGGGAGCATTATACAGTGTGGGGACCACTGAGGGAGCATTATACTGTATAGGGGCCACTGAGGGAGCATTATACTGTATAGGGACCACTGAGGGAGCATTATACTGTATAGGGGCCACTAAGGGAGCATTATACTGCATAGGGGCCACTGAGGGAGCATTATACTGTATAGGGGCCACTGAGGGAGCATTATACTGTATAGGGGCCACTGAGGGAGCATTATACTGTATAGGGACCACTGAAGGAGCATTATACTGTATAGGGGCCACTGAGGGAGCATTATACTGTATAGGGGCCACTGAGGGAGCATTATACTGTATAGGGGCCACTGAGGGGGCATTATACTGTATAGGGGCACTGAGGGAGCATTATACTGTATAAGGGGCCACTGAGGGAGCATTATACAGTGTGGGGACCACTGAGGGAGCATTATACTGTATAGGGGCCACTGAGGGAGCATTATACTGTATAGGGACCACTGAGGGAGCATTATACTGTATAGGGGCCACTGAGGGGGCATTATACTGTATAGGGGCCACTGAGGGAGCATTATACTGTATAGGGACCACTGAGGGAGCATTATACTGTATAGGGGCCACTGAGGGGGCATTATACTGTATAGGGGCCACTGAGGGAGCGTTATACTGTATAGGGGCCACTGAGGGAGTGTTATACTGTATAGGGGCGACTGAGTGAGCATTATACTGTATAGGGGCGACTGAGGGAGCATTATACTGTATAGGGACCACTGAGGGAGCATTATACTGTATAGGGGCCACTGAGGGGGCATTATACTGTATAGGGGTACTGAGGGAGCATTATACAGTGTGGGGACCACTGAGGGAGCATTATACTGTATAGGGGCCACTGAGGGAGCATTATACTGTATAGGGGCCACTGAGGGAGCATTATACTGTATAGGGACCACTGAAGGAGCATTATACTGTATAGGGGTCACTGAGGGAGCATTATACTGTATAGGGGCCACTGAGGGAGCATTATACTGTATAGGGGCCACTGAGGGGGCATTATACTGTATAGGGGCACTGAGGGAGCATTATACTGTATAAGGGGCCACTGAGGGAGCATTATACAGTGTGGGGACCACTGAGGGAGCATTATACTGTATAGGGGCCACTGAGGGAGCATTATACTGTATAGGGACCACTGAGGGAGCATTATACTGTATAGGGGCCACTAAGGGAGCATTATACTGTATAGGGGCCACTGAGGGAGCATTATACTGTATAGGGACCACTGAGGGAGCATTATACTGTATAGGGGCCACTGAGGGGGCATTATACTGTATAGGGGCCACTGAGGGAGCATTATACTGTATAGGGGCCACTGAGGGAGCATTATACTGTATAGGGACCACTGAGGGAGCATTATACTGTATAGGGGCCACTGAGGGGGCATTATACTGTATAGGGGCCACTGAGGGAGTATTATACTGTATAGGGGCCACTGAGGAAGCATTATACTGTATAGGGGCCACTGAGGGAGTATTATACTGTATAGGGGCCACTGAGGGAGCGTTATACTGTATAGGGGCCACTGAGGGAGTGTTATACTGTATAGGGGCGACTGAGTGAGCATTATACTGTATAGGGGCGACTGAGGGAGCATTATACTGTATAGGGACCACTGAGGGAGCATTATACTGTATAGGGGCCACTGAGGGGGCATTATACTGTATAGCGGTACTGAGGGAGCATTGTACAGTGTGGGGACCACTGAGGGAGCATTACACTGTATAGGGGCCACTGAGGGAGCATTATACTGTATAGGGGCCACTGAGGGAGCATTATACTGTATAGGGACCACTGAAGGAGCATTATACTGTATAGGGGCCACTGAGGGAGCATTATACTGTATAGGGGCCACTGAGGGGGCATTATACTGTATAGGGGCACTGAGGGAGCATTATACTGTATAAGGGGCCACTGAGGGAGCATTATACAGTGTGGGGACCACTGAGGGAGCATTATACTGTATAGGGACCACTGAAGGAGCATTATACTGTATAGGGGCCACTGAGGGAGCATTATACTGTATAGGGGCCACTGAGGGGGCATTATACTGTATAGGGGCCACTGAGGGGGCATTATACTGTATAGGGGCCACTGAGGGAGCATTATACTGTATAGGGGCCACTGAGGGAGCATTATACAGTGTGGGGACCACTGAGTCACCCAGAGCTGCTCAGCAGGGATGAAAGTTGTGTTTAAAAGCCATTTTAGAATACGATGTCTATGTACAATACAATATAAGGCCATTGCATCACTATTTGTAGGCCCCGACCAGATTTGCTTTGGAGTCTGAGTTTATCTCACAAATACTGATGCAAAAACCTGACCTGCAACCTGGTCCATGGTTGGATTCATGGTGACTGTAGTCTGGCAATGCTGGCAATGCTGGTGCAGTGATGCAGAGTGTGTAGTGCACATATTGGTGATTGTAGTTGCCGACTTAAAGAGACCACACGTCTCCACCATTATAACCAATTCACAGAGTAGAATAGAGGGAAAACTTTAATCACAAAAAATATTAAAATTTCACTTTTAATGATAAAGATATAATAAAATCAAGGGCTAGAATAAAGCGGTCATCTTAGTAAACATCTAAACCGCGCGCTATACAAAGACACAGGGGTCAGTTATACAGCTCGGGGTCAGTTTACCCCCTTGTATGTCAATGCTGTTAGTTGAACTGTCTCCCTATGTAAATGATAGGTTGAGTACACCATATGGACAGCTCAAAGGGTTAAATCAAGGGTCCAAATATACAAACCCCTTGTGAGTGGCTGACTTAGTTACCAAGATATTGCTGTTTTAGACACTTTGCAAATGAGCTGTTTACAGCAATGAGGGCGTTACCATTGCTCAAAAGGGGTAAGCAGCAACGCAGCAGTTAGCAATATCTTGGTAACAGAGGCAGCACCTCACAACGGGAAAGCACCATTTGATACAGGTGACACTAACCTATCTATCTGCAGGGCTGGAGTGATATGCTGGTTCTGGTGACAGTAACCTATCTATCTGCAGGGCTGGGGTGATATGCTTGGTCTGGTGACAGTAACCTATCTATCTGCAGGGCTGGGGTGATATGCTGGTTCTGGTGACAGTAACCTATCTATCTGCAGGGCTGGAGTGATATGCTGGTTCTGGTGACAGTAACCTATCTATCTGCAGGGCTGGGGTGATATGCTGGGTCTGGTGACAGTAACCTATCTATCTGCAGGGCTGGGGTGATATGCTGGTTCTGGTGACAGTAACCTATCTATCTGCAGGGCTGGAGTGATATGCTGGTTCTGGTGACAGTAACCTATCTATCTGCAAGGTGGTGGGGATATGCTGGTTCTGGTGACCCTATAACCTATCTATCTGCAGGGCTGGGGTGATATGCTGGTTCTGGTGACAGTAACCTATCTATCTCCAGGGCTGGGGTGATATGCTGGGTCTGGTGACACTAACCTATCTATCTGCAGGGCTGGGGTGATATGCTTGGTCTGGTGACAGTAACCTATCTATCTGCAGGGCTGGGGTGATATGCTGGTTCTGGTGACAGTAACCTATCTATCTGCAGGGCTGGGGTGATATGCTGGGTCTGGTGACACTAACCTATCTATCTGCAGGGCTAGGGTGATATGCTGGTTCTGGTGACACTAACCTATCTATCTGCAGGGCTGGGGTGATATGCTGGTTCTGGTGACAGTAACCTATCTATCTGCAGGGCTGGGGTGATATGCTGGGTCTGGTGACAGTAACCTATCTATCTGCAGGGCTAGGGTGATATGCTGGGTCTGGTGACAGTAACCTATCTATCTGCAGGGCTAGGGTGATATGCTGGGTCTGGTGACAGTAACCTATCTATCTGCAGGGCTGGGGTGATATGCTGGTTCTGGTGACACTAACCTATCTATCTGCAGGACTGGGGTGATATGCTGGTTCTGGTGACAGTAACCTATCTATTAGAGATGAGCGAACACTAAAATGTTCGAGGTTCGAAATTCGATTCGAAGCCGCTCACTGTTCGAGTGTTCGAATGGGTTTCGAACCCCATTATAGTCTATGGGGAACATATACTCGTTAAGGGGGAAACCCAAATTCGTGTCTGGAGGGTCACCAAGTCCACTATGACACCCCAGGAAATGATGCCAACACCTCTGGAATGACACTGGGACAGCAGGGGAAGCATGTCTGGGGGCATAAAAGTCACTTTATTTCATGGAAATCCCTGTCAGTTTGCGATTTTCGCAAGCTAACTTTTCCCCATAGAAATGCATTGGCCAGTGCTGATTGGCCAGAGTACGGAACTCGACCAATCAGCGCTGGCTCTGCTGGAGGAGGCGGAGTCTAAGATCGCTCCACACCAGTCTCCATTCAGGTCCGACCTTAGACTCCGCCTCCTCCAGCAGAGCCAGCGCTGATTGGCCGAATTCCGTACTCTGGCCAATCAGCACTGGCCAATGCATTCTATTAGCTTGATGAAGCAGAGTGTGCACAAGGGTTCAAGCGCACCCTCGGCTCTGATGTAGCAGAGCCGAGGGTGCACAAGGGTTCAAGCGCACCCTCGGCTCTGATGTAGCAGAGCCGAGGGTGCACAAGGGTTCAAGCGCACCCTCGGCTCTGATGTAGCAGAGCCGAGGGTGCACAAGGGTTCAAGCACACCCTCGGCTCTGATGTAGCAGAGCCGAGGCTGCACAAGGGTTCAAGTGCACCCTCGGCTCTGCTACATCAGAGCCGAGGGTGCGCTTGAACCCTTGTGCAGCCTCGGCTCTGCTACATCAGAGCCGAGGGTGCGCTTGAACCCTTGTGCACACTCTGCTTCATCAAGCTAATAGAATGCATTGGCCAGCGCTGATTGGCCAATGCATTCTATTAGCCCGATGAAGTAGAGCTGAATGTGTGTGCTAAGCACACACATTCAGCACTGCTTCATCACGCCAATACAATGCATTAGCCAGTGCTGATTGGCCAGAGTACGGAATTCGGCCAATCAGCGCTGGCTCTGCTGGAGGAGGCGGAGTCTAAGGTCGGACCTGAATGGAGACTGGTGTGGAGCGATCTTAGACTCCGCCTCCTCCAGCAGAGCCAGCGCTGATTGGTCGAGTTCCGTACTCTGGCCAATCAGCGCTGGCCAATGCATCCCTATGGGAAAAAGTTTATCTCACAAAAATCACAATTACACACCCGATAGAGCCCCAAAAAGTTATTTTTAATAATATTCCCCCCTAAATAAAGGTTATCCCTAGCTATCCCTGCCTGTACAGCTATCCCTGTCTCATAGTCACAAAGTTCACATTCTCATATGACCCGGATTTGAAATCCACTATTCGTCTAAAATGGAGGTCACCTGATTTCGGCAGCCAATGACTTTTTCCAATTTTTTTCAATGCCCCCGGTGTCGTAGTTCCTGTCCCACCTCCCCTGCACTGTTATTGGTGCAAAAAAGGCGCCAGGGAAGGTGGGAGGGGAATCGAATTTTGGCGCACTTTACCACGCGGTGTTCGATTCGATTCGAACATAGCGAACACCCTGATATCCGATCGAACATGTGTTCGATAGAACACTGTTCGCTCATCTCTACTATCTATCTGCGGGGCTGGGGTGATATGCTGGTTCTGGTGACAGTAACCTATCTATCTGCAGGGCTGGGGTGATATGCTGGTTCTGGTGACAGTAACCTATCTATCTGCAGGGCTGGGGTGATATGCTGGGTCTGGTGACAGTAACCTATCTATCTGCAGGGCTGGGGTGATACGCTGGGTCTGGTGACAGTAACCTATCTATCTGCAGGGCTGGGGTGATATACTGGTTCTGGTGACAGTAACCTATCTATCTGCAGGGCTGGGGTGATATGCTGGGTCTGGTGACAGTAACCTATCTATCTGCAGGGCTGGGGTGATATGCTGGTTCTGGTGACAGTAACCTATCTATCTGCAGGGCTGGGGTGATATGCTGGCTCTGGTGACAGTAACCTATCTATCTGTAGGGCTGGGGTGATATGCTGGCTCTGGTGACAGTAATCTATCTATCTGCAGGGCTGGGGTGATATGCTGCTTCTGGTGACAGTAACCTATCTATCTGCAGGGCTGGGGAGATATGCTGGGTCTGGTGACAGTAACCTATCTATCTGCAGGGCTGGGGTGATACGCTGGGTCTGGTGACAGTAACCTATCTATCTGCAGGGCTGGGGTGATATACTGGTTCTGGTGACAGTAACCTATCTATCTGCAGGGCTGGGGTGATATGCTGGTTCTGGTGACAGTAACCTATCTATCTGCAGGGCTGGGGTGATATGCTGGGTCTGGTGACAGTAACCTATCTATCTGCAGGGCTGGGGTGATATGCTGGCTCTGGTGACAGTAACCTATCTATCTGCAGGGCTGGGGTGATATGCTGGGTCTGGTGACAGTAACCTATCTATCTGCAGGGCTGGGGTGATATGCTGGTTCTGGTGACAGTAACCTATCTATCTGCAGGGCTGGGGTGATATGCTGGGTCTGGTGACAGTAACCTATCTATCTGCAGGGCTGGGGTGATATGCTGGTTCTGGTGACAGTAACCTATCTATCTGCAGGGCTGGGGTGATATGCTGGTTCTGGTGACAGTAACCTATCTATCTGCAGGACTGGGGTGATATGCTGGGTCTGGTGACAGTAACCTATCTATCTGCAAGGCTGGGGTGATATGCTGGTTCTGGGGACAGTAACCTATCTATCTGCAGGGCTGGTTCTGGTGATGCTCTCCCTTTAATTAGAACTTGCCACTTGTGTGCAGTCTCTGACATTGGGGGATGGTCTCGCTCTTCTCCTTACACGTACACATGTAGTAAATGTCACACCGCAATGTCCTCCAGAGGCTTCGCTGTATTGGATCCTCAGCATGTAAAACTAAGACTAGAGAAGACTAAGTACGTTCTGTCCTTGTCACTTGAGTGATGCTGATACTTAGGATTAGCAGATCACATTAGACACTTCTATGTACCTTCTGTTCTGAGCTGAAGATGATGGTCAAGTGACCCACCTGACAGCGCAGCCCCCCCACCAGGACGTCTCCCCCATTGTAGCTCGTACATTGAAGTGAATGAAGCAGCAGGTAAACCCTGATCTTGTGTCAGGATGCAGAAAAGATTCAATCATTAAAGCCCTTCATCTTCCCAGCAGCGAAACATCTCAGCGTCGTTTTCATTAAGGAGTCTGCGGGCTGCGCACGGTAAGTTCATTATCTGCGTCCACCTGTGAATTAACACAAAGCCTTGATGATAAATAATTGAAAGTCCGCTGAGTGATGCATGGGTAATGCGACATGTCCTCACATCAATCCCGACACCGCACATCAAACGTCCTTATGGTGCGGACACTAAAATCCAACAAGAAGTTACAATGTATTCTCTATTGATCTATTACTAGATGTTATCTGGAGTATAATGCCGTAATATGGTGCCCATAGTCTCTCATTATACCGCCATAAGACTCCATACCATAGGGCGTAACATAAGTAAGAACTTTGTGCTGTTACTTATACACAACTGTGCGGGTAACTGTACAAAGGTCATGAAGTCAGATTGTCAAAGTCAGGGCCAGCTCAGGGTATACGGTATATAACCCCCTTATTATGTCTATGTACAGTATAATGGCCCCCAATTGTATAATGACCCTCTTATTACAATATAATGGCCCCATATTATATCCAACCACAGTATAAGGGCCCCCTATTATGTTCAATACAGTATAACGCACCCCATTGTGCCCCCACGCAGTACAATGGCCTTTCTATTATGCCACAGCATAGTATTATGGCCGCCTTATGCCCCTACACAATATAATAGTTTACATGAGCATGCCTAGGACATTATGAGGGTCTTTCTGGATTCTGTATGAACTAATCATCGTATGGCCCGGGGTATGTCATATTATACAGATACTCAGTGCTGGGAGCATTGCTTCTTGGTGTGCACACATTGCTACGTGGAGTCGCTGTATACGGTAATACACTAGGCTTACATGGCCACAATACAGGCTGAATGGACTCTTTATCATTTGCAAGAGACCTAAAATTTAATTTCACTGTAATGAAGAAATCAATGTATTCATGGCACCGATGTAAAGCTATAGAATTATACAGGTGACTGCATTCTGTAAGGTGACCACTAGATGGAGACAACATATCACACAAGTCAGGAATAAAACTGATCTAAATGGAAGTTACAATAGTAAATGTAACAACAGTCTATAGGTAGATACAAGTGCAATAGACGACAAATCATAGAACCAGGAGGATACACAGATTGTATTTAGGCTTTATTATACACAGCAGGTTTATGTTGCAGGTATTAGCCGGATTCTGCCTTTGTCAATGGGTTATACAACTTTTTAGAAAAAAATCAAAAACAACTGCGAATAAAATAAAAATCAAAAAGAAACACTATCCTTCTCTTTTACTCCGAGATCAAGTGCTGGCGCTCCAGTAATTCTCCGGGTCTTTTTTTTTTTTTTTTATATGCCACCAGCACGTGACCACTGCAGTCATTCAATGGCTACTGTGGTTTTTTGCCTGGCATCATGGCTCCCATCGCTAAGTAGAGTCGCGGGTTGTACAGCTTGTCAGCGCGGTGACCACTGGTCACATGATGGTCACCTGTCTACAAATACTGAGAGAAAAGAGGAGTTGTGTTTCTTCCTTTTAAAGGAGTTGTTGAGACCCAGCCATGATAAGTACTGATCTAATAGGTTTCTGATCGGTGTGGGGTCTGACAGCCTGACCCTGTTCTGATCAGATGATTCAGCAGGCAGATGCTGTTATACAAGGTAGATGGTCAGAAGCAACTGTGCTTCTACTGAAGTGAATGGGAGGTGCAGTTTCCCTTTGTGTTGTCTACAGTGTACAGAGCTGGAAGCTGTATATAGTGTAAGGAGCTGGAAACTGTATATAGTGTAAGGAGCAGCAAACTGTATATAGTGTAAGGAGCTGGAAACTATATAGTGGAAGGAGCTGGAAACTGTATATAGTGTAAGGAGCTGGAAACTGTATATAGTGTACAGAGCTGGAAACTGTATATAGTGTAAGGAGTTGGAAACTGTATGTAGTGTACAGAGCTTGAAGCTGTATATAGTGTACAGAGCTGGAAACTGTATATAGTGTAAGGAGCTGGAAACTGTATATAGTGTACGGAGCTTAAAGCTGTATATAGTGTACAGAGCTGGAAGTTGTATATAGTGTACAGAGCTTAAATCTGCATATAGTGTACAGAGCTTGAAGCTGTATACAGTGTACAGAGCTTAAAATCTGTATATAGAGTATGGAGCTGTAAGCTGTATATAATGTATGGAGCTTGAAGCTGTATACAGAGCTTAAAATCTGTATATAGAGTATGGAGCTGTAAGCTGTATATAGTCTATAGAGTTTAAAGCTGTATATAGTGTACAGAGCTGGAAGCTGTATGCAGTGTACGGGGCTATAAGCTGTATATAGTGTATGGAGACGTGCACTGTACCGATGGCGCTGGGGGACCTGCAGTTCAGCTCCCAATCCCTTCTATAAGAGCAGAGCTGCTTCTGGCCATACATGTTCTATAGGGTTTTGGCCACCAGCTCATCGGTGCAGGGTCCACATGTCTGACCCCCACCAATCTGATGAATTATCCTGTGTATAGTAGAAGAGTCTCCATTACACCTGGCTCTCAGACAACCTCTTTAACATCCTGTGAGCTATAGGTTCGGGGCCTAATGTACATTGCGGTATTACCTCTCCATTCACCCTATTATATTGCGGGGCTCCATCTAATACCATATTATTACACAGCGCCGTAATAGGGTCGGGACAATAGAAACATGGCTGCTCTCCCTGGACTCTGCTCTGCCGCTATGTCGCTCTGCTAAAGCAATGTATTGGGTGAAACACTCCGATCAGCTTCAGCTACACATCTCCGAGATCGGGATCCCCCTGTTACCGGGATTTGCCTGAATAAATGGAACCTGGTATTTGGGAACTGTATCCTGTGTGGGGCACCATGCTGAGGTGAAGGGGGTAGATGTCCAAAATGGCGGCCATTTAGGAAAGTGTGACCCATGTATGTGACTACTGACAATGGGCAAAGAGGATATTTGGATCTCAATGTAAAATCGGTAACCGCCCCTCCCCCTATCGCGTGCCATTTATGTTACTGATGTTGTCTTATAGGGCAGGGGGCCGCCGGGGCCCCCTCAGGATTTGTGACTGCGTCCTATCTATTATAATATTGGGGCAGATTTACTAAACCGTCTAAAAGATGGCAACCAATCACGGCGCAGCTTGTGTTTTTCAAGAGCAGAATAATAAATGAAAGCTGTTGTGTCATTGGTTGCCGTGGAATCTCCCCCAATATGGCCGCCAATAATACATATAAAAGTCTCGGAAATACAAAATCCCAGTGGAGACCGTTCAGTACCGAAAACTGCGAAAAGCAAGATGGCCGCCAGATCTTTTACCACAGTTGTGACTGGTTGTCATGGGCAACAAAACCAGTTTCTTAATTAGCATAGCGCCCAAAGAACAGAAAGAGGGACAAAATGTAAAATTAGCTCCACCCACCTACGTTGATTCCACCCATTCACATCCATTTTTTTCATGTGCCCCCACACAGTATAATCCTCCTACAGTCACCCGTACATTGGGGGTAGTTGGAGGAGGGCAATAAATTAATGGCAGTTGGAGCAGGACATTAAGCTGGGGGCAACTAGAGGGGGACATTAAACTCGGGCAACTGGAAGGGGACATTGAATCGAAGGGGTAGCTGGAGGGTGACATGAAACTGGGGGCAACAAGAGGCTTGACAGGTCCCCCTCCAGCTACTCCCACGGTTTATTGTCCCCTTCCAGTTGTCCTCAGTTAAATGTTCCTCTTAATGTCCCCCCAGTTTGTGTCCCCCTTCATCTGCCCCAGTTTAATTGCCCCTTCTTCTGCCTCAAGTTTAATATCCTCCCTCCATCTTTGCCCTCAGTTTCATGTCCCCCTTAATCTGCCACCAGTTTAATGTCCTCCTTCATCTGTCCCAGTTTAATCGCCCCTTCTTCTGCCCCAAGTTTAATGTCCTCCCTCCATCTCTGCCCCCAGTTTCATGTCCCCTTCATCTGCCCCAGTTTAATTGCCCCTTCTTCTGCCCCAAGTTTAATATCCTCCCTCCATCTTTGCCCTCAGTTTCATGCCCCCTTCATCTGCCACCAGTTTAATGTCCTGCTTTATCTGTCCCTCGTTCCTTCATCTTCCCCCAGTTTCATGTCCCCCTTCATCTGCCACCAGTTTAACATCCTCCTTCATCTGTCCCTTCATCTGCCCCCAGTTTCATGTCCCCCTTCATCTGCCACCAGTTTAATGTCCTCCTTCATCTGTCCCTTCATCTGCCCCTAGTTTCATGTGCCCCTTCATCATGGTCTCCCTCAATTTGCCCTCAAAGTTTAACACTGATACTCCCCTCTCCTCGCTCCCCTGCCGCTCTGTTTACAGTCTCAGTTCCGGAGTGTTCTTGGAGCTGGAGTGACATCATCACATGGCGCCTACAGCTCCCGGGGCCAGAGCACAGAGGTGAAGCAGGAGTTCAGCCGACAGCTCTTGTATTGAACTCCTCTACGTCCTGGACGGAATCCGGGAATGCCCCGTGGTATCGGATATGGTTGGGAGGTTTGAACTAGACAGTGCTACAAACATTCCAACATGGCCGCTGACCCTACATACAAAAGTCCCCTAAACACAACCCTCAGCGGAGACAGCTCAGTCCTGAAAACAGCAAAAAGCAAGATGGCCGCCAGATCTTTCCCCGCAGTTAATTTATTTTAGCACGATCCCATTCGGATTAATTACAGCTGTTAAAATCAAGGGGGGAAGAAGAAAAAAAAAAAACGGTTACGGAGGGTTTGGGCGCAGACGCCTTCTTGTTTGATTCCAAATAAATCGGGAGCCTTTTCTGGTGAGATAGTAAAACAATTATCAATGTGAAGAAGGATAATTAATGTTCTGCTCCGTTCACATTAGATCCCGTACCTCCGAGCGGGGCCCGCACATTTTGTTGCCTTCAGCTGTTTCCTAATTTTTTTTTATTTTTTTGTCTATTTTTTTTTATTTTTTTTTTTGCTTTCTTTATGGCGTGATGCGCCGCCCCGTCAAGGCTGACATTTAAATGAGCTGGTGTTGAACACAAATGTGATGATTTGTGCGGCTTCCAGTGCGGCCCCATACTGTGATGATTGCTTCTGGGAGCCATCCGTGGCTTCTCGAGCAGGGGGGGAGAAAAAAAAAGGCAGGCGAAATTTTTATCAATTTACATTTTTCTGTGATTAATTTTTATGCAAATCAGGGCCCGACAGGGCTCCCATCTCACCTGAATCATTCGGATCATCAAAGACAAATTGAGCATCACTTATTTAAAAAATAGGCTTTAAAATACTCTACAGCTGTGCTGGAAAGGAGCTAAGAGCGGGGCGTGAACTTCTCTAATGTACCGCGGACCGATAAGAAAATCGCCATTTAACTGCCTTTACTTCTCGCATAACACAAACAGCAATAGGATCGATGCACTTAATGCCGCCATTGTGTTCTCTTCCCATTCATACTGCCTATGGGGGACAAAAAGAACTGCTGCAAGGTCCCAACTGTTATAGCAAGGCAAATAACAAGGCTCCAAATGTTGTGCTTTATGTTACCTAGAAACAGCACCACCCTTGCCTGTGTCACTGTCTGGTATTGCAGCTCAGTGACTGGGGCCACACGTTGCAAATTTTTTGGTTGCAGGTTTTTTACAGCCAAGGCCAAGGAATTCACGATATAAAGGAAGCTCTTAGGAGAGGTTTGCATAGAATTCATCTTTGTTTTTTGCCGCTGTATTTGGCCCTGTCCCAATGCTGAGCATTGGCTGTATGGACCCAGATGAATGAGGGAATCCACAGCAAGATCGAGCAGATCCCTTATTTTCTCAGCGTCCTGCTGCAATCTCTGCCCCACATATCTGCTGCAAGTTCTGAGAGTCTCCTTGGCTTATTGGTCAGATGGAAGCTGCAATCTCAATACTGATGCTCCTAGGCCCCAGTGTGACTGCACCCCCTCAGGTTACACCCCTGATCCTGTCCTAAGGATCAGTGTAAAACCCCAGAAAGAAAATGGGGCCGAGTTGCAGTACCAGGCACAGCCTGTGTGTAAGTGTGGCAGTGTTTCTGAACTAAAAGCAGGCACTTTGATTATAAATTTTTAGCAATACCTCCATTTAACACTTCATATCCCTTAGACTCATTGGGGTGCATTTATTAACCACTTGCACTTTTTTTTAGTGTAAATTGCACCTTTTGTGTTTTTTTTTCTGCCCTGTGCTTTATTTATGGAGCATTTGCCTCTTTTTACCAGATGTTCTGCTGCCCTCGGCACTTTGACCTGAATCAAGATCCTTTTCACCCTGTATTTATGACTTGAGCCTTTTTAAAAAGGGGCAAAAAGAGGCACAAATGCCCTCTGGTGCAAGGGCAGCGAAAAACGCCGGTCAGGTCACACAGCATTGAAAAGGGGCAATTGCAAAAAAAAAATTTAACAAAAATGGGACAAAGTGTACAAGGTTGATAAAGGCGCATCTAAGCATATGCAAGTTTAACAGGGAGGTGCGCCGATATCCTGACCAAGCCTGCCCGGGCTCCAGGATACTGCAATCCCTTCAGGTACAAGAAGCCATTGGTCTAACTACTTTGTAATGTGATAGAAGTCAACACCTCGAATATGCAAAGTGTAGACTGAGATATGCCGGGTCATTCCTGTTACCTGGTTGTAAAAGGGTTAATGCATCAGGGTAGCCATGTTTGTTGTATCCAATAAAGCCTGGAGCAGGGCTACTGGATGTGGTCGCAAGTCGAAGAGAAGGAACATACCATCAGCAGGTACATTAAGGCTGCTGGTGAAGATTGTGCACCAGTCTTGGAGAAAGACGATGTCATTGATGGATGTGTTTGGTGCCTTAAAGCCTTGATACCAGAAGCCAACAAGGACAGAGTACAGAGGAGGGAACAGCCATGTCCCCTGTGTGGTTGGAGCTGTGGTTATTGTTCTTCCTGTGGTCCCCGGGCCACTGCTGAGGCCCAATCCCAATGGGCGCACCAACTTCACAATGCAAGCACCATGACATAGCTGCGCCCCCGTGAGACCCAAAAACAGGCCTCAGCCATCTGCCAAGGTCCTGAACGTCATGCCAGAAGACAACCATAGAGGAACAAGAAGGAGACCCCAGAGAATAATAGTGATCCGTGGGTGAAACCAAAATTTGTGTAAAATTTGTAACAAACCCGGTTGATCACTCAGTGTTTTGCTGACCTCTCCATATCACACAAGAAGAAGATGAAATTGCCATGCAGAGGTAACAGAGAAGGTTGTAAGTTTGCAAGGATGCTTCGCAGTATGCTGGCCATTTTTGGGTTAAATGGGCTGTAAACACGTATATGTCCACACATGAGTGGCGTGGAGTCGGGGATGTGAGCTCCTCAGTGCACACGCGGCTGCGGCTAATTACGTGAAGAGACAGATCCTGGTTCCCCCCAAGGCTCGCTCCACCACCGCAGTGAGTCTGTGCCGGAGTCAAGGGGCAGGTAGTGAGGGAGCTCAAATGTTATTTGACAAGGCAGCAGGCCCCATCACCTAAGGTTAGAAAACAGACAAGCCACACCGTGCTCCGAAGTAAAGATGGAGAAATCTCAAGCAGATTGTATCTGACAGAAACGGTATCAGAGCCGCACATCCCGACAAGGCCGGCATCAACCAAACCACACACTTTATGTTTCCCATCTAGCCCTTTAAGATAAAGACTTGCACTTGCAAGGAACATCGGAGGTGACAGCTCCATCGCCACCGTTACTAACTTTTTAAGTGTCTTCCTTTTAACCCCATTACAAATCTTTACAGGAACGCGTCACCCCTAACCGAGTCTTGGAATTTTTTTATATATATTTTTTTTTCAGTTTCCCATGTGACTGTATATTTTACACCTCTTGCTCATAGCTTCTAGCCTCGGTGCAGGAATCAAAAATTTTGCAATTTTTTTTGTGCAAGGTCTAATAAATTCCCACCAATGAGTCGGTTCCGGACCATTGCTGCCTATGGCGCTCTATTCCTCGTAAGGAGCCGGTCCGATCGCTTTGACTTTACCCCAGGTCTGCCATTGTCGCAGCGAAGCTCCCTACTAAGACTCTTCACAATGACGGCTCACATCCGTACCTGTTTTTTATTATTATTGCTACTTGCACAGCAGGATGGAAGACGTCAAGTCAACCTGTATTTGCAGAATAATCTAATTGCCCTGCGGGACAAAGTCTTAATGCTGATTAAATAAAAACCATTATTTCCTTTAACGACTTTACTAACCTGACGTCGCCCTCCCCGGAGGTCTTTTGTGATATTAAATCACCCCTTCAAGTGACGCAAACCAAACCAAGACAAACCGCGTCTGCGAGGGAAATACTTCATAGACATACAATTGTCTCCACGGGACTCGATGCCTTAAAGTGTGTAGAATGAATGAAACAATTCATGGCCATGTGGGCTCCGTCCCTTCAAGAAAGGTTCTTTCCTACTGTGGTATATCTACAAGATCAGGAAAATGTGCGGTCCCTGGATCCAGCAAGTGATGCAGATTGTGCAGGTGGCACACTATATGAAACACTATATCATAGTGTTTCCTAAATCTTCTCACTCCAGTGCACCAGAGGGCAGGGGTAATAAATTTATATGCACAGACTGCCAGCCATCTAAGGAAATCAGGAAGAAGAGTAACAAAGTGTATCCATCCTTAGTGTGCTGAAGCTAACCTATGGGGCCCCTTAGCTTCTGGGCCCGGTTGTATCTGGGATCCCGATTGCATTGCCAATGCCTATTGCAAAGCAAAGCAGATTTTATGTAAAGCCTTAATGTGAAACAAACTTTCATTGGTGTGATACAAAAGTTCGAATGTTACATCTGAGCTGGGGGTCACCATGCAAAGACAAGAAGAACATGCAAACTCCAAGGAACTATTGCCCAAGCCAGGTCCCCTAGAGGAAAAAATGCAAAGTTCCTACAGATATTGCCCTTGATTTCTTACCCAGGACTCCAGTGCTGTAAGGTACAAAGTAATGATCTGGTCCCCACAGATATAACCCTGATCTGAACATCATCCAGTCTGTCTGGGATAACATGAAGAGACAGACGGATTGGAGCAAGCAACATCCACAGAAGATCTGGGCTTAGTTCTCCAAGATAGTGGTGGGAACAACCCAGTTCTGCCAAAAACTGTCTGCAAGTACCGAGAAGAACTGATGGAAGGCAAAGGGCAAAGGTCACCCATTTTTTTTCCAGTTTTATAGTGCAATAATATTATTTCTGGGTGTTCCCCTGATATGTCATGCTGAGTAGAAATAAAATTGGATGTAATTCAATATCTGCCCTGTCTGTCGGCCCATTGCATGTAATCTATGTGACAACAGATGTTAGAGATAAATATCCCTATTTGCTATGTTCATAGAGTAAAATCTACAAGGCGGCGGCTGCCAATACTCAGGAATAATAGGCTGAAAGTATAATAATTAGTAATGATACTCAATGCCAGAATACATCAATACACCTGTTATTCTGATGAGTGCGGCGGTATTAACACCGCGACGTCTATTATTCGTGTGTAATGATAAGGAATATCCGGAATTCTTTCATGTTTCATTTAGAAATCAGTCGCATCCAGTTCTAAGTTTTTTTTAACTTTTTTTTTTACTGTTTTCTTATTGGTAACAATAAGTTACAGTACTGGGCTGTTCTATCTAGCAGCTACAGTGTTACCGGCCATCTACATCATACAGAGCAGCGGTCGATAATCTGTGACGGTCACTACATGTCTACAGATTCTGGATGTTGTAGTCTCTCATCAGCCAGAGAACTAGTGGTTGGCGGCCAGTGCCGTAACGGAAGAGACTCTAAAGGTGGGATTTGGAATTTAAAGCGGTCCAGACTAAAAATAATCCTCCTGAGGATAAGTCATCAATATCAGTTTGGTGGAGATCTGAAAGCAGATACCTTCACCGATCAGCTGACACACAGAGAATGGAGCAGACTGGTTACTGCAGCTTAGGTCTTGTGAATGTGACGGAGAGCTGATCTGTAGTAACCTGGTTTGGCCACTACATAGGGAACAGCGCTGTCTGCTTCCTGCACTGTCTCTGTATGTCAGCTGATCGGTGGGGGTGTCTGGTGTCAGACCCCCACCAAACTGATACTGGTGGCTTATCCTTAGGACAGATCAACACTATGTTTCGAAAACCCATTTAATGAAATAAAGAGCTCAAATTCATGCCTCAAATAACCCATAGGGTCCATGATTTGATGATATCTCACAGATACATATGTGGCAATGTCTGGTGTGCAATAATAACAAAGAATCCTGAAAGTATCACCTGTTCATTGAGGAATTAAATTGAGACGTTCTTGTTACTCTCTTCGCTTGGTTCCATTGGTGGGACTCTTCTGGCAGCTGTGCTAAGCAAACCCATGGTCCCTGTTCCATTGATGACCTTTGCCATGGTCCTGATGATTCTGACCATAGTTCACCTCTATCTGTCCCAGATGACGTCTGTCTTGGTGACCTACATATAAAGCATACCAGCCTTTTCCATCTTGTCATGTGTTTGGCTACTATTATGGTTGCTATTGCTTCTGGTCCTGGCCTGAGCCTTGACTGTTCCTGGATTTGTCACCTAGTATTTGTTGTTCTAATCCAAGTATTAACCATTTCTGGTGGTTTGCCTACAGTTTGGCTGGTCCTCTGGCTTATAACATCCTGATTACTACGGTGGTGGCAAACGATTCTACAGATTCCAAACCAACTTTGGTTCTCAATGAGAAACTTTAAGCAAGTTAATGAGAACTACAAGCCTTGCCATAGAAGGCAAAGACACAACTTCTGTAGAGAAATTACTTGGTGCCACGGAAAGGTATTCGCATCTTACTCTTAGGTTCCCTTTATTTTTTTGTAGACTCCTTTTAATGAATGGGTAATGATGCACCACCGAGCACTCAGCTAGGTCATGGCAATGATGATGGCAGAAGAAGAGTGTGTTGAGTTTGTAGAATTGTGCAACGACAACATGTCTGGAATGAAGACTATACAAGGAACCTTGGACTTTAAAATGGTGGTCCAAGTGGAAAGGTTATGTCACCAAAAGCGCCAAGGAGGGAAGCCATGTGTTTTTGTGTACACTGACGTGAGGTTACATTGTAACAAGTTTTCTCCTCTGGCTCCAATTGATCACAATGTTGAGTAAGTGCCAGTTAGGGTGAGTCAAGCCTCAAGTCTTGGAGGTTACTTTGTCATGAGCACAAGATGGCGGCCTCTACAGTTGGTAGAAAATGTAAGAAGTGACTGAATGGAAACATGACAGACAGGCAGGAAAGGGTCAAGTGCATCTTGACCCTTTTTTAAAAAAACGGAATTCGGTAAGGAATCATTGACCTGGATATGTATACAGATGTCTCATATTTGGAGGCAACCACCGTAGGACCCAAGATGCCCTTTATTTGACTCCCCACCTTCATGGCGGCCTCTGTTGTGTGCGTTTGCTTTGTTCGTTTATTGATTTATTATCACACAAAATTATTGTTGGCCGCAATGTGTGAATACGGCTTAACGCTAAATGCAATATTTGCATAAGTGCTTGGCACACCCAACCTCCAAGAAAGTTCTGTTTCCCTTGGCATTAGAAGCCGCTTTGCAGATGGCACAAAATAGCTTAACTATGATTCACTTTGAGCTAATTTGAGACGTTACTAAATCAAGCTGTGTGGAAAATTGGTGTCAAACTGTAAAACGCCGCGGTTTAAGAGCATTGGCGAGGTAATTTCAGAGCCCCCAAAAAATGGACTTGAATGTAAATTGCGCAAATTTGTTGTCAGAATTGTGAACGTGTTGTCTATTGTTCCCGCAGTCCGGTGGCGATTTCATTTCACACCTTTAGTTACGTGTTATGTTTGTAGGAAAACCAAAAACATTTAGAAACAAAAACGTCTAGAAATTGTTCTTCAAGGATCTGGCAATGTGCAAAAGTTTTCAGCAAAGTGAGAAGGGTTCGGAAATAGAAGGGTTAATCCTTTGTGTTAGTTAAGAAAATTAAGGAAATACAAAGCAAATGAGTAACCTGGAGCAGCGAGGATGTCTCCGCTACGCTAAAATGCTTTGCCCCGCACTGCTATAGTACACCAGGGCAAAGAAGAGAATACAGGACCGGGTGTCATGAGGCCCTATAACTCAAAGAAGGGATTGGGTACGGGGGGGGGGGTGTATTAGAGCAATATGAAGAGTAGCAGTTTGGAGCAATGGAGCCTCCACAAGAGCACTGCCCATTTGTATATTGAGACACAAGTTTTCATGGATCAACATGTGTTACATTCAGGTGAGCCCGACCTATCTACCTGAGTTTCTAGTTTAATTTGCTTTACCCTGGTGACACTCTCTTTAGTACTAGTGTAACATTAGCAAAAACCACCATGAGCTCCAAGAAGACTCCTATAATACATCTTGTCTAGAGCACCTCATAATTCAGATAGGTATACGCAATCGGAACGTGTCTACAAATAAGCCTTTATGATGGTTCACAAAAGACTGAACTATTAGCAATGGTGAACTATGCTTGTTCAGGTGACAGTAACCTATCTATCTGCAGGGCTGGGGTGATATGCTGGGTCTGGTGACAGTAACCTATCTATCTGCAGGGCTGGGGTGATATGCTGGGTCTGGTGACAGTAACCTATCTATCTGCAGGGCTGGGGTGATATGCTGGTTCTGGTGACAGTAACCTATCTATCTGCAGGGCTGGGGTGATATGCTGGTTCTGGTGACAGTAACCTATCTATCTGCAGGGCTGGGTGATATGCTGGTGACAGTAACCTATCTATCTGCAGGGCTTGGGTGATATGCTGGGTCTGGTGACAGTAACCTATCTATCTGCAGGGCTGGGGTGATATGCTGGTTCTGGTGACAGTAACCTATCTATCTGCAGGGCTGGGGTGATATGCTGGGTCTGGTGACAGTAACCTATCTATCTGCAGGGCTGGGGTGATATGCTGGTTCTGGTGACAGTAACCTATCTATCTGCAGGGCTGGGTTGATATGCTGGGTCTGGTGACAGTAACCTATCTATCTGCAGGGCTGGGGTGATATGCTGGTTCTGGTGACAGTAACCTATCTATCTGCAGGGCTGGGGTGATATGCTGGGTCTGGTGACAGTAACCTATCTATCTGCAGGGCTGGGGTGATATGCTGGGTCTGGTGACAGTAACCTATCTATCTGCAGGGCTGGGGTGATATGCTGGGGTCTGGTGACAGTAACCTATCTATCTGCAGTGCTGGGGTGATATACTGGGTCTAGTGACAGTAACCTATCTATCTGCAGTGCTGGGGTGATATACTGGTTCTGGTGACAGTAACCTATCTATCTGTGGGGCTGGGGTGATATGCTGGTTCTGGTGACAGTAACCTATCTATCTGCAGGGCTGGGGTGATATGCTGGTTCTGGTGACAGTAACCTATCTATCTGCAGGGCTGGGGTGATATGCTGGATCTGGTGACAGTAACCTATCTATCTGCAGGGCTGGGGTGATATGCTGGTTCTGGGGACAGTAACCTATCTATCTGCAGGGCTGGGGTGATATGCTGGTTCTGGTGACAGTAACCTATCTATCTGCAGGGCTGGGGTGATATGCTGGTTCTGGTGACAGTAACCTATCTATCTGCAGGGTTGGGGTGATATGCTGGTTCTGGTGACACTATCCTATCTATCTGCAGGGCTGGGGTGATATGCTGGTTCTGGTGACAGTAACCTATCTATCTGCAGGGCAGGGGTGATATGCTGGTTCTGGTGACAGTAACCTATCTATCTGCAGGGCTGGGGTGATATGCTGGTTCTGGTGACAGTAACCTATCTATCTGTAGGGCTGGGGTGACATGCTGGTTCTGGTGTCAGTAACCTATCTATCTGCAGGGCTGGGTTGATATGCTGGTTCTGGTGACAGTAACCTATCTATCTGCAGGACTGGGGTGATATGCTGGGTCTGGTGACAGTAACCTATCTATCTGCAGGGCTGGGGTGACATGCTGGTTCTGGTGACAGTAACCTATCTATCTGCAGGGCTGGGGTGATATGCTGGGTCTGGTGACAGTAACCTATCTATCTGCAGGGCTGGGGTGATATGCTGGTCCTGGTGACAGTAACCTATCTATCTGCAGGACTGGGGTGATATGCTGGTTCTGGTGACAGTAACCTATCTATCTGCAGGGCTGGGGTGATATGCTGGTTCTGGTGACAGTAACCTATCTATCTGCAGGACTGGGGTGATATGCTGGTTCTGGTGACAGTAACCTATCTATCTGCAGGACTGGGGTGATATGCTGGGTCTGGTGACAGTAACCTATCTATCTGCAGGGCTGGGGTGATATGCTGGCTCTGGTGACAGTAACCTATCTATCTGTAGGGCTGGGGTGATATGCTGGCTCTGGTGACAGTAACCTATCTATCTGCAGGGCTGGGGTGATATGCTGGGTCTGGTGACAGTAACCTATCTATCTGCAGGGCTGGGGTGATATGCTGGGTCTGGTGACAGTAACCTATCTATCTGCAGGGCTGGGGTGATATGCTGGTTCTGGTGACAGTAACCTATCTATCTGCAGGGCTGGGGTGATATGCTGGGTCTGGTGACAGTAACCTATCTATCTGCAGGGCTGGGGTGATATGCTGGTTCTGGTGACAGTAACCTATCTATCTGCAGGGCTGGGGTGATATGCTGGTTCTGGTGACAGTAACCTATCTATCTGCAGGGCTGGGGTGATATGCTGGTTCTTGTGACAGTAACCTATCTATCTGCAGGGCTGGTTCTTGTAACTCAGATATCTTCAAACAACTACTTTGCAACAAGTACAGGCTCTTATGACATATTAACCATTTGCCCTGTGTTTGCTTACAATGCTTGTCCTTGGAAAATGGAGTCCTGCACAGGATTCCACCACCTGCCTATAGTATTCGGCCACCTTTCTCTACGGCCCCCATAGCAGCTGCATTGTCTACCTCTTTGATGTGTGCGCCCTTACTGTGAGGGGAACTATAGGGTCAGGAGCTTGTCCTGCCCAGGATTCGAGAGATATAAAGTAACCACTTTGCATGTCTGTAGAATAGTTACATAGTGATTAAGGTTGAATAAAGATTCAGGTTTATCACATTCAGCCTATATCCCTACAGTGTTGATCCAGACAGGGGCGTAGCAATATAGGGTGCAATCGCTGCCCCTCCCTGGAGGCTGACGGGGCCCATAATAAGACGCCAGTATTTTATGTCACACATAGTCAGTGGCGGCCCTCTTACACATTTTGCATTGGGACCCAGGAGTTCTCTGTCTCCAGACGATATAATAATAATTCCTGAAATTTACTCCCTCTCGTCCCTCTTCTTCTAGTCCACATTTTATCCATAACCATCCTTGAGCCGCAACACGATACAACGTCGGGATGACAGATGGAAACCATTCCCCCTCCTCGTACAACTGACCACAGCGAGAGCCCTGTTTTTTTTTTCCTTTCCACCATCCTGCAATGGCTGTGTGTTGGTGACCCCAGAAGATTTTGGATTATGGTTCTATTTGCTTGCTGTGCTCAGCCCCATCTTAAATTTGGTGCCATTAATGTCCCTTGATAAGTTACACTCCAAATATCAATAGGATGATGTGTGCTTGATGGAAGTTAAATGTCCCTAAATCCTATGAATTGATCTGCTGGAACTGTTTTCCACTTGAGCGGGGCGCTCGGCCAGGCATACATCCGCAGAACAACGGAGGTCATGGTGATGAAAGGAGAGGTGGGTATGTCGGCCTATATGCACTCCGTTCCCGACAGTGCCTTGCCTCGGCAGCGGCAAGTGAAGCGGATATGCCATGCTCACTGGCATTTGTAAATGCCTCTCAGCTGGGGGCCGCTGCTTATTGCATCAATGGCACATACTGCGAAAAAAAAGGAAATACATAATTTTGTCAAAGTACTAGATCATAATCTCCCATCCCCCTCTACTCCTCCTTCGAAATCATCCCCACCAGACTAATAGCCCTTAATAGATAGAGATGTTCTGCATATTTCAGGCACAGCGGCAATTCTAATGCATTCGTGAAAGGCGCCTTAATTTATGTCTACCAACTGTGTGTTGCCCTTTTTTTGGGGTAATGTCACCGTCCTAATGGCGTCTCTATTATACTCAAAGGTAGCAAATGAGGCTTATTGTGGGACCGTAATTGATTTTCACTGAGTGAAAATGTAAATAGCCATAAGAAATCCTCCGAAAGATAAGCGGGTCAAAATGGTCGGCGAAAACAATTCAAGTCGGGAAAACTTAAAGCTTCTCACGTTGGCGGCTTCCGAAAAAAAAATCCAAAAAGATCCAAATATAGTGCGGAAATAGGAATTAGGCTCCTACGCGGCGTCCTTGTCTGGATGGAGGAAATCCTTTAACGTTACGTTTTTGATTTATGTTCTTAGTTTAGGAAATTCTTACAGTTCCATTTTTTGATACAGATTAAAATTCGAGGAAATCCTGGGATTAAAAATAGCAGGAATCGGAAAATAATTAAAAAAAAAAAAAACTTGTTATTTTGTAATATTTATTTATTTTGTGTTTTGATATTTTGTTACATTTTTCATGGCTACATTTGGTAAAGCGGGGGCTTTGATGTTGCCAGTTTTGACGTTCTATAGTGTGACCCTGCCAATGGCTCCATAGCAGATAGACAGCCAGTCAGCTGCTCATTTTCGTGGGTGCCAATAGACTATTTGGAAGCAGATGGACCTCAGCGACCAGTTACAACACGTGGAGAGCCAAGAAACGAATTCTACACACCCGCTTGCTACAATGTTTCTAGACGAATATATATTTTTATTTGGCATTCACAATTGTCATCTTTGACTTTCCACTGCATTTGGCTTCTTATGACCTGGCAATATTTTGTGTATTTTTATGTTTATGCCAAGTTTTATAGCAGAGTAGAGAATGACCTACCTAGAATAATATATGTACGACACATGGTCCAATGTTCTAGCCATAGACGACACCAGTAATATACTCGCTATTCCTTACAATACGTCCATGCTTTAGTTTCACAGTCCAGTGATCCAATGGTCTGATGAAGGTCAAAGCTGATCAAAAAATGTTACATTCGATTTGCCACATTCCAAGATGGATAAAAATTCTGCAGTTGAAAAATTCTCCTGTACAGATCACAAACAAACCCAGTCTAGGCCAATCATGTAGCTATAGTTAGATCCCAAAAATCTCCCACCATCTCCAACAGAAAAGAGGGAACTGAAAACAGGGTTGACCTGGCCTAGCCGAATCCCAGGGATTCTCTGGTGGGCCAGGTCTCTGATACAAGATTTGCCCCCCCCCCCAGAGGTCCAGCAGAACCAATGAAACCTCAAAATATTGTACATGATGCAAATAAAATTGGATGCTCATTGGCCTTCAGAAGCCCAAGGAAGCCCAGTTCAATGCTATCTGCAACCAAGGTGTGTATAGGGGTATTCTGGCCCACAGTGGGTTTTTATACTGATGACCTTTGAACAGGAAAGGTCATCAGTATCCAATCAGTGGAGATCTGACATTCAGGCCCCGCACCGATCAGCGGGTCCCGGTGCTGGAAACTACTGCACAGCAGCTCTGCCCCAGTGTTACCACTATACACTGAACAAGGCTGCCACATTGTGTCTATTACCTGAATGGGATCAGAGTAGATTCCAGCAGTAAGATATGACCAAATCAGCTGATCAGCGCAGGGTCTGGGAGTCAGACCCCCGCTGATTGAATGCTGTAGTCCATCTTTGACTCTGGATTTTCAGAGTGAAAGTCAGTTTAGCAGAGTGGGCACAGATCATGGAAACAACCTGAAGCGTTAATGACTGATCAGATATATTACAAAGTTTCTTATAATCACATGAACCCTTCACTTACGGACAGTTTGTTGGAAAGTTGAAGCGCACAGCTGAAGATTTGTTTGGTTTTGTGTTTGGATACTTTGGCCCATCATGAACCGGAATTGAAAGAATGATACTCTGGGGTGTCTTCTCCTCTCCTTCCCTCATCTCCGTTGGGCATCTATGTGATGTCCGACACTCCCTCTGGCTCCAGGGTCACCGCTGAAACCCAATCACAATCTACATAGGCATAATGACGTCACTGCACCCCATGTGACCATTGAGGCCCAATCACAGACCTCAGCGGTGACCCCACATCACCAGGACTCTGGAAGAGGGCGCCCATAAGAGGTGAGGGGTGGTGAGTATTATTATTCATTACTTTGCACCCCCTGGGCCTCCACCTATCTGGAGTCTGAATTTATATGCAGTCCATGGGTGACGATCCCCCACAGTTTTGGCCAAACCCAAAACATTTTGATACTTTGTAACAATTCTGGTTTGATACTTAGGTTCTAAGTTTGTCTATACTCAAAATGGTTTAGTTGCCCTATGAAGAAGATGCCAAGCTATGTCGTAGCCCTCTACAATAACGCCATAACGCGGCTGTCTACGCCTTTCTGTCTTCACTCTGGAAATGCCAGATTTCTACTGAATCGCAACATAAATGTGGCATAATTGATAATGAAAGACTTGAATTATTAATCCCTGACTGGGTTCTTACAACATGTTATGCAATGGCAACAGCTGTGCCCGGAACACTTAGCTGTGTTACAATCATGGAGGAAAATTAACACAATAGAGCGTCTGAGTTAATAGGTTTCAGGCTGGGGCTGATTGCATTAAAACAAAGGCTAAAGGAGCCGCATTGAGGACCGTAAACACCAGGACGATATTTATCAACGCTTGTGCGCTTACTTGTTAGGCCTGGCGACCAATCAGGCCTAAGACGCATCGGAAGTACTTACCAGAATGTACCTACTCTACCATGATGTCCTTAAAGCTCGTCAGACGGAGCGCATGAACCCTCCATGTCATTAGGATATATAACACGTCTTGGACAGTAATGATTATAATTGTGACTCATGGGCAGTAGCGTCAGCTGGGTTACACCCCCTAAACCACCACCAAATTATGTAGATCGTGTCCCACGTGTTGGGTAAAGAGGGATGGAAAGGTGGAGTATACTACAATGGAGCCCTATGGGGACAGAAGCCATTGTATGCTATCCATTGGAGGCCTCGGTTTAAGGCATTCGCCATGAATACAATGTAACAAAAGAGATGTGAATGCACCTCAAAGAGGATCTTACACCACCTCCACCTACTACAGATCTTTCCATTCTTTCATTGTTTCCAGCAGCATTGGAATTTTTCTCTAGCCCCCACCATTCCCGAGCAATTAGTGCAGTTAGTTTTGGTGCCTGATATGCTAAATAGGCTCTCTAATGTCAAGTGGGCGGTGTCAGGCAGGGGCAGGTAAGAGGATGTGGTTCTGTCGCTCTGACGATGTCTGCCTCTGATTGGAGCTCAGAGTCACACCCCCTTGTCTGTTCCTCCCTGACACCACCCACTTGACATTAGAGAGTCTAGTGATCATATCAAGCACCAAAACTAGCTGTACTAACTGTGATTGTCTGGGAATAGTTAGGGCTAGAGTCGGTAGAGAGGCGCCATTTCACAGATGACAAGAGTTTGAGCTGGTAGAGGGGGTGAAAGGTCCTCTTTAATAGCCCCCTTGGATAGTCCCCAGGCAGTGCCGGACCTGTAAATAGTCACACAGGTAATGCTGAAGCCATGTCTCCCTGAAATGTACAATGTAACATGGTGTACTTGTTGCAGCTTTATCTGCGCATGCGCGGTACCTTGATGTAGCAGAGGCAAGTACACCTCGCCTGCCTGAGAGCCAAGCCTTCATTCCTGCCAGCCGGAATAGCATTGCTCACTACAGTACAGTGTGCACATGATATAGCTTTGCTTTTACACAAACTGTATGACATTGCAGTATCTTAAAGCAGTATATGGAAGTGAAGAGACTGCAGAACTCACTCAAACACTGCAGTCTCTTCAAACAGACTCCCACCGATCAGAAACTGATATCCCATCCTACGGTCTAGAGCGGTTGCGACCCATTTAGCACTTTAGCCACAGCAGAGACTTATACAGGAACATCTCATTGTGCAGGCTGTGTAATGCCTCATGTCTCCTGCAGGGGTGCTGTAGGAATAGTTAATACTTGTTTTACCTATCTTGTATAGATTACAGATGATCCCTGGAGATCTCTGCATTGTAACTAGCTTATTATTAGGTAACCCTGTTGTTGCCCATTATTTTGGGATTTTACTATACTTTCCTGTGTTCTGGACTGTGGCACCTAATCTTTTTGTTTTCTTTGCTGCTCTTCATTTTGAATCTTAGATATGAGAGGCAGATACAAGACCCAGATAAATCTGATACTCATTAACCTTATAAGCCAAGGGCCAGTTGTCTATGGGGTGATTATTCTTCAGTATATGATAGCAGGCGGCAGGTGCATGTGTCAGGGCATCATGGGAAGTGTAGTTCCTGTAGCATCTGTTGTGCAGACGGTTGGCCGGTTCTGCTTGAGAACTTTCCATCCTAGGGATCTGGTACATTATTCATTCCTAATAATTTCGCCGCCCCTGTGTACCCGGACCAGGACTCTCTTCTTCCAGGACTCATTTGAATTTAAAGCAGATTAATCCTGTATTTCACTAGGAGCAGATAATCCCTATTCATGCCAGTAAACATCATGTCAGCGCGATCATCTCATTCATTATCTTCTCACATGTAATATCATTCGCTAATCACCACTTTGTTCCCCTCATTAGAATGTCAGGAGGTGAAATACATGGAATAGAACGCAGAAAATATGGAAAAAATACAAAGTAACCCTCGCAACGAAACATGGAGGAAATGTACAGGCAATAGAATTAGGGCACTTGATTTGGATACTTTGTATGAAGAAGGGAATGTTCACATGTTGCAATTTGGTGCTGATTTGGAGGCAGATTCCGCCACAAAATCAGCGCCAAATTCTGCCCCGAATCTGCCTCCCAGATATTGAGCAGAATGCTATAAATAGAAGCTGCGGATTATTTGGCTGATTTAGGAGCTGAACGTATAGAACAAACCTCGGCATTGACCAGACCCATTCATGGGAACCTGCTCAGGGAGGGGAAGCCACGGGGGAAAATGGAGAGGAATTTGAGGCTAAAGTCCAACGCCAATTCCTCTTCCATTTCCACCATGTGAGTATCCCCTTAATGGGGTTCACCAAGAATTTAAAGGGGTTGTCCAGGATGTCCAATTTTCCTTATGGAGGGTAAAGTAAAAAACTTAAAAAACACCATACCTGTCTCTAGTGCTCCAGTGTCCCCCGCTGTCCAGTCCTGCGGCGCCCTGGTGCTTCTTCCGGTGAAATTCTTTGTCTCACCTGAACACTGGGGCCTAAACGAAGGACACAGTAGTCAGAACTGACGTATATGACTGACGTCCCGGTCACTTATATTAGGTCACATGATGTGAGGACATTCACTGGAACAAGACGCCGGCTGCAGCAGGACCGAACCGCAGTGTGGGAGACACCGGAGCACCAAGGACAAGTGAAGGTGTTTTTATGTTTTTTATGTTTACCTTCCCTGTTCTCTTTGCAAATATTCACATCCTGGACAACCCCTTTAATATCAATGGCCTGTCCTTAGACAGAGCACTAAATACAAATACATGACCCCTAAAACAAATTCATATCCCTGGCTCCCTAAATACAAATGATAATAAAAAGCCCAGACCCCAAACACACCCCGCACCTCACACTCTCCTCCTCCTCTGCTACTTACTGCTCGTCCCCCTTTAGGTCCGGCATAGATATGGTCATAAACTCGCAGATATGTTCAGTTTCCGTTTTTTTCTGTGGTTTGCTGCAAAAAAGATAAAACCACAAGATGCATTAACTCTTTGGGTAAGATTTGTTGCACTTTTTGTCACACTTTGCAGCAAATATGCAAAAAAAAAAAAACAGAATGTGGCTAGTCTTTGGGACTTAGGGCCTCAGGTGTAGACGACCCGAATTATAATCTGCCAAAGTAAGATGCAGCCTATCATGTATCCTGTTATCTAAGAAAGCACATAGTGTATCGGTGATTATGTGAGTATATACAGTAGGTACTGGATGTGTCAGTATAAATATATACTCTATATGCAGGTAAACAAAAAAGTAATACCATGATTAAAAAGCAAATCTATAGGACTTGGCCACAAATCTTCCAACAATAAAAATACAAAATAATTAAATAAAAAACTAAATAATGGGCAGTGCTGTCTATCTATCTATCTATCTATCTATCTATCTATCTATCTATCTCCTATCTATCTATCTATCTATCTATCTATATCCTATCTATCTATCTATCTCCTATCTATCTATCTATCTATCTATCTATCTATCTATCTATCTATTTATCTATCTCCTATCTATCTATCTATCTATCTATCTCCTATCTATCTATCTATCTATCTATCTATCTATCTATCTATCTATCTCCTATCTATCTATCTATCTATCTATCTATCTATCTATCTCCTATCTATCTATCTATCTATCTATCTATCTATCTATCTATCTCCTATCTATCTATCTATCTATCTATCTATCTATCTATCTCCTATCTATCTATCTATCTATCTATCTATCTATCTCCTATCTATCTATCTATCTATCTATCTATCTATCATCTATCTCCTATCTATCTCCTATCTATCTATCTATCTATCTATCTATCTATCTATCTATCTATCATCTATCTATCTATCTATCTATCTATCTATCTCCTATCTATCTATCTACCTATCTATCTATCTATCTACCTATATATCTATCTAGTGTATATTTGTCTGTGTTCACATTCAGGTTGCCATATCCCTTCGTACAGTGGACTGGTGAGCCACATAAAACTATATATTATTTATTTTTAATGAAATATTAAATGCCAAATAAACCATTAAAATAAATGTCATCTCCGTCAGTGGCAGCTGCTCTCCACAGTAGGAAGGGAGGGCAAATATAGGAGCAGGGCAGCAAGAAAAGCCCACAGCGGTCTGCAAAGTCACTAGTGGGAAAAAAACAAAGGCCTCTCCATGAATGTAACACAGATGTGCCCATAGCCAAACTGTCAGAAGCGGTTAGGATGACGGCTACTCACAGTTCATTATTTCCTTCTCACAGGTCACTGGGTGACAAGCTGGGTCACGATGCTTTGTCGGCTGCTACACTTCTCTCCATTCCCTCTCATAAAGGTAAGCTACTTAATTTGATAAGCTAATATAGACGACCTCTTCCAAATTAATAGAGACATACCAGCGCTCTACAGGTTACTGTGCCGCTCTATTACTCCCATGGGGCATCGGAGTAATACGGGGGCTTTTATTTTCCAATATCTTCTATGGCTTTCTGACACTAATACAATACTCACCCCCTCCAGGACACCCCTGACCCATCCTGATCTCCAGATACTTCACCAGTCTTATCAGCAGCAACAAATCGCTAATATAAGATACAAATAGAAACAGTTACAAGTGTCATTCCTTCTATCATATACATAAGTAACAGAATTAGAATCCCAAGTGTCAGTATATTCATAATCCCGCCTCCAACACCCTTCGTAATGCAAATGAGTATAAAGCCCACCACTCGGTTGGTTCCTTGGACTGTCCCATAAAAACCTTTGGAACCTTTGGCAAGTATATATGAACTATAGAGATGTGTGACCAGCTTTGTAACCGGATGGATTCATTATAAATTTTCAAAAAATGTTGGGTTTGTCCGAACCTGAAACATTTGAGTTTCATCACTCACTAACCGCTGCTATACTTTGGGGTCCTCTTTGGGGGTCTTCCTGCTTCTTCTGGCTTCCTTGGTGATGTTAGACCCCTGAGGCCGATGATGTGCCCTGTGCGGGATGATGACCTCACCCAAGAGGTTGGAAAAAGCTAGAAGACCACTGAGAAGGACACCCAGGAAGCATTGGAAGCCACAAGTGTGGGGGGTGGACAAAGCCTAAAGTTTTGGGTATGAGTCAAACCTGAAACTTTTTGGAAAATGTGGGCTACAGGAGATTATATCACAAAATCCATGGGCATTAATATAGAGTTGATCCCACTGTCTGCAACTAAAACAACTTCCACTTATCTGAGAAGACTTTCTACAAGGTTTTGGAGGGTCAGTGGGTATTTTTGGCCATTGATACATAAAAACACTTGTGGTCAGACACTGATGTTGGACAAAGGGGGCTTGCCATTATAGTTCACCTCAATGGTGTCGGTTGGGGTTGCGGTTTGGGCTCCGTGCGGGCCAGTCAAGTTCATCCACACCAAACTCCATGGACCTTGCTTCATGCACTGGGGCACAGTCCTAATGAGACACAAAAGGGTGTCCCCCCCAACCCACAATGTTGGAAGCATGCAATTGTCTAAAATATCTTATGCTGAAGCATTAAAGGGGTATTCCTATCCCAAGGATTCTATACAAACTGCTAGCCTATGAAAATTCAAGAGTTTTCCTAAATGCATTGCTTTAGAAACATACAACATGAAATTATTCCTCCCATTGTTTACACAATGTTGTCAAGGTACCCAGCCTGGTGTCTCTCCTCATCTAGCACTATAGGATTGATGTCTTGACTCACTGCTCTCTGGAGGGGAGGGGGGCTGAGTTCTCTGTATTACTTTCAGAGCTCTTTGGTCTGGACAATCAGGTTAGCCAATGGCAGTTTACTGATAAAGGCTCAGACAGAGTGTTCATCTTTCTATGTAGACAGAAAGATAACATTGAGTTTACTGCAAGTTCATTGTCTGTCATTGTAGGATGTAATTTTTTCTCTACAAACCTGTGTAATGTAATATCCATTTACTGTGCATATTTGATATGCTTTATTATAAATTTATAGTAATCATAATAAGTAATCTGGCATGGTAAAGGCAAAGTCTATATCTAGGGAGGTATTTCATAATGTTCTCTTCAGTCAAAGCCGCCCACCAGCTTGTTGAAGAATTGAGGAAGTGAGAAGAAGAGACAGCAGGCAAAACTGATGAGAGAGGGAGATGGGAGAAGCCCTTTAAGATTCCTCTTCACTGTGAAACAATGTCTTCATCAGGCTGGAAGAATTCTACCTTTGTTGTTCCTGTCTCTTGCGTCGATCCCTCAGAACCTTCCCTAGACATGATAAAGTCCAGTCTATACATTTTACAAATAGTTACATTTGACCACCTCTTAGATGTCAAAACTCCAATAAGTTTTTGTAACTTTTACCATAGACCAAAAAGATTTATGTGAGGGTCGAAATTTTGCTTGTGTGTTACGTAGGATCAAACAAGTTGTTTGGTTATTCGGTTTCAGAAAGGATTCCTTCATCCTTTCAACATTTTGAGTTATGGTTGAAGAATTGCTGGATGGCGTGGATATGAGTCTGGATGGTGTGGCTATGAGTCTGGATGGCGTGGCTATGAGTCTGGATGATGTGGCTGAGTCTGGATGGCGTGGCTATGAGTCTGGATGATGTGGCTATGAGTCTGGATGGCGTGGCTATGAGTCTGGATGGTGTGGCTATGAGTCTGGATGGCGTGGCTATGAGTCTGGATGGCGTTGCTTTGAGTCTGTATGGCGTGGCTATGAGTCTGGATGGCGTGGTTATGAGTCTGGATGGCGTGGCTATGAGTCTGGATGGCGTGGCTATGAGTCTTGATGGCATGCTATGAGTCTGGATGGCGTGGCTATGAGTCTGGATGGCGTAGCTATGAGTCTGGATGGCGTGGCAATGAGTCTGGATGGCGTAGCTATGAGTCTTGATCGCGTGACTATGAGTCTTGATGGCGTAGCTATGTGTCTTGATGGCGTGGCTATGAGTCTGGATGGCTATGAGTCTGGATGGCGTGGCTATGTGTCTGGATGATGTGGCTATGAGTCTGGATAGCGTGGCAATGAGTCTGGATAGCGCAGCTATGAGTCTGGATGGCGTGGCTATGAGTCTGGATGGCGTGGCAATGAGTCTGGATGGCGTGGCTATGAATCTGGATGGCATGGCTATGTGTCTGGATGGCGTGGCTATGAGTCTGGATGGCGTGGCAATGAGTCTGGATGGCGTGGCTATGAATCTGGATGGCATGGCTATGAGTCTGAATGGTGTGGCTATGAGTCTGGATGGCGTAGCTATGAGTTTTGATGGCGTGGCTATGAGTCTGGATGGGGTGGCTATGAGTCTGGATGGTGTGGCTACAATGCTGGGACATTTTTGTAATCTTTTGGGGCAGAGTTATATTTCATACTTTTCTTCACATCTGATTGGATTTTTGTTACATTGTCTTTATACAAATCAGTTGGAGATCTCGAGATAAAAGCTGAAGGCTTCCCAATGGTGGTCGAGCTCTTAGCAATCCGCACGTCATGGACCACATGACCGAGAAACACTGGCGAGATATCAACCTAATAAGTGAATATTGTCTTTGGAAATGCAAAGTATAGAGAATATCTAAAGTAAAGCTCAGAAATGTGTCTGCCATTAATTTTACCAACAGAGTAAAGATGTGAGCTTGGCGGCCGGAGGGCTTCTGAGATATTTCAATACTTTCTGGGGAATCTATGTAACATAAAACTGAAGGAAAACATCTAATGTCATTGAACAATAAATATCTGTTCTGTCAGTAGCTTACCTTTGAGCTGAGGCCTTGGGATGTTTCTCTTCGAGAATCCTCACCAACGCCACTGTCAGCTGCTTCGATTCCCTCGGGCCACCTGCAGGCAATGGCTGGCCGGCCAATGGTTGTGAAAGCCGCTGTTGATTGAAATGACTGGCATCATTTGTAGAAGTCTTAAACATTGAAATGCTTCAATGTCATGCTACATTTACTCATATGTACTATTCCGAGGCTCGGGATCGCCATGATGGCGAGATGGGTTAGACATTAGGACGTGTTTTAATTCTGCAGAATCTGCAAACTCTTGTCTGCACTGGTGGCATAAAGATGGCTTAATAGTCAATTTTACTGATAGGATTGTTCAACTTACGAACTTAGGTCTACTTGAGATAGAATACAAAGTATCAGGATGTGCAGGAGATTCTGTATGAGACACAATTGGAATCCACATTTCTGCTATGTTGAGGTCAAGTGACATTGGGATTGCCTACACGTAAGGTCATAGGTGGCTTTTGTTCACCTTGTGGGCGTCCATGACCTTGGAAATATGTTTCAAAGGAGCCGACAAAGGGGGACCCATACACTATATAACCAATATTGTGTAGATACCGAACCATGACATCAATGTGAACGTTCTTGACACTCCATTCCAAAAACAAGACTGTTGATATAGTGATGGGACCTCCTCTCTTCTGAAAGGCTTTCTGCAATCTGCCTGGTGTCTCTCTTCATCTAGCACTATAGGATTGATGTCTTGACTCACTGCTCTCTGGAGGGGAGGGGGCTGAGTTCTCTGTATTACTGTCAGAGCTGTTATTTCCTGCTCTTTGGTCTGGACAATCAGGTTAGCCAATTGCACTTTGCTGATAAAGGCTCAGACAGAGTGTTCATCTCTCTATGTAGATAGAAAGATAACATTGAGTTTACTGCAAGTTCATTGTCTGTCCTTGTAGAATGTAATTTTTTTCTCTACAAACCTGTGTAATGTAATATCCATTTACTGTGCATATAACCAATATTGTGTAGATACCAAACCATGACATCGATGAGAACGTTCTTGACACTCCATTCCAAAAACAAGACTGTTAACATAGTGATGGGACCCTGTAACAGCTACAACAACCTCCTCTCTTCTGAACGACTTTCTGCAATCATTCGGAGTGTGTATTCAGGACCATTCAACCAAAAGACCCCATGTGAGGTCAGATGGTAGACTGGTAGTAGATGCAAAGGTCTACGTATTATGGTCAACCTATTGCAGACACCTGACCATGGAATCTATATGAACTTACTTGGCATCCAATTCCAAAAACATGAATGTGGATAGGGACTTGAAACTCTTTTTCATCTATAAAAGCCTCCACTCTTCTCGGAAGGCTTTCTACAGGATTTTGGAGTGTCCTGAGGGATTTTGTCCCCATTTATCCACAAGAGCACTGATGGTGCAACATGGTCAATCTGTGTCAGAATGGAATGCAAATAAGACCTCCTTGGTGGAAAAGAGAAACTTGCTGTAGCGCCACCTCTTGGAAGGTAACATCCTATAGACTAATGCATGGTTTTCCACAAAACCTACTGTAACTGCATAGCCTGGGAATAACAGCCAGAATATCTCCAATAGGCAAATCCGCGGACCACTGTTTCGAGGTTATTGCCTCTCATCGGAGAATGTGTCCCAGCAATTGATAATAGCGAGGCGATAGCTATATAGAGTATTTCAAACAGCATCCTATGACTGTGCCAAGACCACCAATGTTACCTCCAATGTCTGTCTATGACTGTGTGCTTGATTTTCTGTATGGCCAAGGCGCCTGAACTCAATATATAAGAGGGGCGTCCACATACTTTTGTCCATATAGAGTATTGTATCCTATATAGAATTGTGTTTGATTCTGTATTGGTAACATGAGATTACGAGAGTGCTCGGGTTGTACCGGCATCCCCATCATGACTATCCACATCCATTGAGCTTTACACATCATTTTTCATTGGAAAGAATCTATTCCTCTCCACTATTATCGATATTTCCCGTCACTGGAAGGAATGATCCCGGTGCAGTTATGTGTCCTTCATTCTGCAATTATTCAGTCTGTCAAAGACTAGAAGACAAGGCAGTTAGCATAATGGCCGTGTGTAATGTTACTTCTCATTACTGTATGGTCACCATGAAAATGTAACACTAATGTAAGTCCTTACATGTGCACATGAGCGCCAATGACCTTGGAGTGCTGGAAAAACTGCCAATAATCCACTGATTGTCTGTATATAGAGATGTGTATGTGTATAATATACGGCCTCCACATAATATAACGCTCCCAGTGGCCCCCACACAATATAATATCGCCCTAAGGTTACATTGTAATGCAACATACCGCACCCTGTTTCCCTGGAGTCTACGCCAGTCTCGGTGGCTCGGAGCAGCAGACAAGACATATGGAAGGCTCCCTGCTTCACTAATGTATGTCCAAACACCACAGATAGAGACACGGAGACACGGAGACACGGAGACATCCCACCACCACCCTAGACAGAAAGACGGCACCCAAAATCCAAGACCATTACATTGAATCCAGGTGTAATATTACCTATAAGGACACAGCTGCCCCTGCTGAATTCTTAAAGGGAACCATGGTAGTGAATATACGATCCATTCCACAGCCCTATAAATGTCCAGACTTATTTCCTCCTCCGAGATCTAAATAGGAGAATTTCAGTTCTGCCGCCGTCAGGATAAGATTGACACTTGGCATGTTTGTCTTAGGGAAAGAGATGCCGAGAGAGAAGACGAAGTGTCTCTGCTTCACCCATTATGTCTCCAGTCTTTATCTTTTATCTTCCTGACATGTTTCATATCAGCCATTGCCCGATTCATCCTGACAAGTAGATCAACAAGTAAAGAGGTCCAAACCGTATCCGAGACCTCTCCATCATCTGTATATACTGTACGCTGTGGCTGAGACCGTATCCGAGACCTCTCCATCATCTGTATATACTGTACGCTGTGGCTGAGACCGTATCCGAGACATCTCTGTCATCTGTATATACTGTACGTTGTGGCTGAGACCGTATCCGAGACCTCTCCATCATCTGTATATACTGTACGCTGTGGCTGAGACCGTATCCGAGACATCTCTGTCATCTGTATATACTGTACGCTGTGGCTGAGACCGTATCCGAGACATCTCCGTCATCTGTATATACTGTACGCTGTGGCTGAGACCGTATCCGAGACATCTCCGTCATCTGTATATACTGTACGTTGTGGCTGAGACCGTATCCGAGACATCTCCGTCATCTGTATATACTGTACGCTGTGGCTGAGACCGTATCCGAGACATCTCCGTCATCTGTATATACTGTACGTTGTGGCTGAGACCGTATCCGAGACATCTCCGTCATCTGTATATACTGTACGTTGTGGCTGAGACCGTATCCGAGACCTCTCCATCATCTGTATATACTGTACGCTGTGGCTGAGACCGTATCCGAGACATCTCCATCATCTGTATATACTGTACGTTGTGGCTGAGACCGTATCCGAGACATCTCTGTCATCTGTATATACTGTACGCTGTGGCTGAGACCGTATCCGAGACCTCTCCGTCATCTGTATATACTGTACGCTGTGGCTGAGACCGTATCCGAGACCTCTCCGTCATCTGTATATACTATACGCTGTGGCTGAGACCGTATCCGAGACCTCTCTGTCATCTGTATATACTGTACGTTGTGGCTGAGACCGTATCCGAGACCTCTCCGTCATCTGTATATACTGTACGTTGTGGCTGAGACCGTATCCGAGACATCTCCGTCATCTGTATATACTGTACGCTGTGGCTGAGACCGTATCCGAGACGTCTCCATCATCTGTATATACTGTACGTTGTGGCTGAGACCGTATCCGAGACATCTCCGTCATCTGTATATACTGTACGTTGTGGCTGAGACCGTATTCGAGACATCTCTGTCATCTGTATATACTGTACGTTGTGGCTGAGACCGTATCCGAGACCTCTCCATCATCTGTATATACTGTACGCTGTGGCTGAGACCGTATCCGAGACATCTCCGTCATCTGTATATACTGTACGCTGTGGCTGAGACCGTATCCGAGACCTCTCCGTCATCTGTATATACTGTACGTTGTGGCTGAGACCGTATCCGAGACATCTCCGTCATCTGTATATACTGTACGCTGTGGCTGAGACCGTATCCGAGACATCTCTGTCATCTGTATATACTGTACGCTGTGGCTGAGACCGTATCCGAGACATCTCTGTCATCTGTATATACTATACGTTGTGGCTGAGACCGTATCCGAGACATCTCTGTCATCTGTATATACTGTACGTTGTGGCTGAGACCGTATCCGAGACATCTCTGTCATCTGTATATACTGTACGCTGTGGCTGAGACCGTATCCGAGACATCTCCGTCATCTGTATATACTATACGCTGTGGCTGAGACCGTATCCGAGACATCTCCGTCATCTGTATATACTATACGTTGTGGCTGAGACCGTATCCGAGACATCTCTGTCATCTGTATATACTGTACGTTGTGGCTGAGACCGTATCCGAGACCTCTCCATCATCTGTATATACTATACGCTGTGGCTGAGACCGTATCCGAGACATCTCCGTCATCTGTATATACTATACGTTGTGGCTGAGACCGTATCCGAGACATCTCTGTCATCTGTATATACTGTACGTTGTGGCTGAGACCGTATCCGAGACATCTCCATCATCTGTATATACTGTACGCTATGGCTGAGACCGTATCCGAGACATCTCTGTCATCTGTATATACTGTACGCTGTGGCTGAGACCGTATCCGAGACATCTCCGTCATCTGTATATACTGTACGTTGTGGCTGAGACCGTATCCGAGACCTCTCCGTCATCTGTATATACTGTACGTTGTGGCTGAGACCGTATCCGAGACATCTCTGTCATCTGTATATACTATACGCTGTGGCTGAGACCGTATCCGAGACATCTCCGTCATCTGTATATACTGTACGTTGTGGCTGAGACCGTATCCGAGACATCTCTGTCATCTGTATATACTGTACGCTATGGCTGAGACCGTATCCGAGACATCTCCGTCATCTGTATATACTATACGCTGTGGCTGAGACCGTATCCGAGACATCTCTGTCATCTGTATATACTATACGCTGTGGCTGAGACCGTATCCGAGACATCTCCGTCATCTGTATATACTGTACGTTGTGGCTGAGACCGTATCCGAGACCTCTCCGTCATCTGTATATACTATACGCTGTGGCTGAGACCGTATCCGAGACATCTCTGTCATCTGTATATACTGTACGTTGTGGCTGAGACCGTATTCGAGACATCTCTGTCATCTGTATATACTGTACGCTGTGGCTGAGACCGTATTCGAGACCTCTCCGTCATCTGTATATACTGTACGCTGTGGCTGAGACCGTATCCGAGACATCTCTGTCATCTGTATATACTGTACGCTGTGGCTGAGACCGTATCCGAGACCTCTCCATCATCTGTATATACTATACGCTGTGGCTGAGACCGTATCCGAGACATCTCTGTCATCTGTATATACTGTACGCTGTGGCTGAGACCGTATTCGAGACCTCTCCGTCATCTGTATATACTGTACGCTGTGGCTGAGACCGTATCCGAGACATCTCTGTCATCTGTATATACTATACGCTGTGGCTGAGACCGTATCCGAGACCTCTCCATCATCTGTATATACTATACGCTGTGGCTGAGACCGTATCCGAGACATCTCCATCATCTGTATATACTATACGCTGTGGCTGAGACCGTATTCGAGACATCTCCGTCATCTGTATATACTGTACGCTATGGCTGAGACCGTATCCGAGACATCTCCGTCATCTGTATATACTGTACGTTGTGGCTGAGACCGTATCCGAGACCTCTCCGTCATCTGTATATACTATACGCTGTGGCTGAGACCGTATCCGAGACATCTCTGTCATCTGTATATACTGTACGTTGTGGCTGAGACCGTATTCGAGACATCTCCGTCATCTGTATATACTGTACGCTGTGGCTGAGACCGTATTCGAGACATCTCCGTCATCTGTATATACTGTACGCTGTGGCTGAGACCGTATCCGAGACATCTCCGTCATCTGTATATACTGTACGCTGTGGCTGAGACCGTATCCGAGACATCTCCGTCATCTGTATATACTATACGTTGTGGCTGAGACCGTATCCGAGACATCTCTGTCATCTGTATATACTATACGCTGTGGCTGAGACCGTATCCGAGACATCTCCGTCATCTGTATATACTGTACGCTGTGGCTGAGACCGTATCCGAGACATCTCCGTCATCTGTATATACTGTACACTGTGGCTGAGACCGTATCCGAGACATCTCCGTCATCTGTATATACTATACGCTGTGGCTGAGACCGTATCCGAGACATCTCTGTCATCTGTATATACTGTACGTTGTGGCTGAGACCGTATCCGAGACATCTCCGTCATCTGTATATACTGTACGCTGTGGCTGAGACCGTATCCGAGACATCTCCGTCATCTGTATATACTGTACGCTGTGGCTGAGACCGTATCCGAGACATCTCTGTCATCTGTATATACTATACGCTGTGGCTGAGACCGTATCCGAGACATCTCCGTCATCTGTATATACTGTACGTTGTGGCTGAGACCGTATCCGAGACATCTCTGTCATCTGTATATACTGTACGCTATGGCTGAGACCGTATCCGAGACATCTCCGTCATCTGTATATACTGTACGCTATGGCTGAGACCGTATCCGAGACATCTCCGTCATCTGTATATACTGTACGTTGTGGCTGAGACCGTATCCGAGACATCTCCGTCATCTGTATATACTGTACGCTGTGGCTGAGACCGTATCCGAGACATCTCCGTCATCTGTATTTACTATACGCTGTGGCTGAGACCGTATCCGAGACATCTCCGTCATCTGTATTTACTATACGCTGTGGCTGAGACCGTATCCGAGACATCTCCGTCATCTGTATATACTGTACGCTGTGGCTGAGACCGTATCCGAGACATCTCTGTCATCTGTATATACTATACGCTGTGGCTGAGACCGTATCCGAGACATCTCCGTCATCTGTATATACTGTACGTTGTGGCTGAGACCGTATCCGAGACATCTCTGTCATCTGTATATACTGTACGCTATGGCTGAGACCGTATCCGAGACATCTCCGTCATCTGTATATACTGTACGCTATGGCTGAGACCGTATCCGAGACATCTCTGTCATCTGTATATACTATACGCTGTGGCTGAGACCGTATCCGAGACATCTCTGTCATCTGTATATACTGTACGTTGTGGCTGAGACCGTATCCGAGACATCTCCGTCATCTGTATATACTGTACGCTGTGGCTGAGACCGTATCCGAGACATCTCCGTCATCTGTATATACTATACGCTGTGGCTGAGACCGTATCCGAGACATCTCCGTCATCTGTATATACTATACGCTGTGGCTGAGACCGTATCCGAGACATCTCCGTCATCTGTATATACTGTACGCTATGGCTGAGACCGTATCCGAGACATCTCCGTCATCTGTATATACTGTACGTTGTGGCTGAGACCGTATCCGAGACATCTCCGTCATCTGTATATACTATACGCTGTGGCTGAGACCGTATCCGAGACATCTCCGTCATCTGTATATACTGTACGTTGTGGCTGAGACCGTATTCGAGACATCTCCGTCATCTGTATATACTATACGCTGTGGCTGAGACCGTATCCGAGACATCTCCGTCATCTGTATATACTGTACGTTGTGGCTGAGACCGTATTCGAGACATCTCCGTCATCTGTATATACTATACGCTGTGGCTGAGACCGTATCCGAGACATCTCCGTCATCTGTATATACTATACGTTGTTTCCAAATCTATTGCAACAATTGTAAGAGGGAATTCCTATCAGTCTATCCCGCTCAGGACCCTCCTTCGCATAAAGAGAAGCCGGCTGGACCCCAACCATTCCCTCTGCACACCCAATATAAAGAATATCAATATACAGTAACCCCAAAAATGAAGACCCCAATACTGAGCCCAACTACCATTTTCTGAAGCAATTGAAACAGTAAGTGTGTCATCCGTTGCCCTGCAGGGGGCGTCATATGCTCACGGTCACACTGAGGCTTGTGATGGGACCATGTCTAGACCATGTGACAAATTATTTAGCTGTTCCTCTGTTATCCCTCCTGGAAATACATGTATATATTGTCCACTGGGTATTACCGCCCCCTGTGTCAGTAATGCATAGCTCTAGCCAATGCTGTCCACTATGTAAGGACACTCCCATTTGACAAATATCATTGTAATGCCCAGTTCTTAGTTCATTTATTGATACACTCCAAGAAGAATAACAGAGGAACAACGCAACACAGAATTCAGAAGTGTCATTTACTTACAGGGTTTCTTTAATGCTTCTTATCTTATATAAGTATATTCTGTATCGTATCTTGTTTGTATGTATCCAAGATTTGTCAATGACCCCCCCCCCCCTTCCCATGTGTCTTTGCAGCATAAGAGGAATGCTTACAGGTTAAACAAATTGGACAGGGTTGCTTCGCCCCATTCTCGCCCCATACTGTTCTTTGTCTGCTTTCTGTACTCCTCAGGGCAGTTTTATTATTCTGTCCTCTGTTATTGATCAAATGAAGACAATCAATTTCACTGTAAACTGTAAAAAACAAAAAAAACTTTGCAAGTCTTCAGTAGGTGATACCTTTTTTAATGGCTGACTCATAATGATGACAGAATATGACGTTTCGAAGCTTTCCTCTGAGCTTCTTCTTCAGATATAACTAAAAACACTTTCTAGAGGCTGCATATTTATGTACAACAGGACACAGGGCTAGAATTACAGGAGGGAGGGGGGAAGAGGCTCATTACTATATACTTATAACAACAAACAATCAATTGCCAGATCCCCAGTTCTTATCTTAATGGCTGTCTTAATGATGTGTATAAAAAGACATAAACCCACGTGAGATGTTCATCCCATTGTCCAACGTCTGGAATAGGGTCATGGCCTTGTACTCATAAATCAGTCGCTGTTTCCTTGATTTAAAGTTCCCTTTTAAGAAGACTTATAACAACATTTTATAACCACTGGCTAACACGGTACCAAAACAAACATTTTCCTTTTACCAAATGGAGGATACCAGAATCTACCGGAAGAAGCTCAGAGGAAAGCTTCGAAACGTCATATTCTGTCATCATTATGAGTTAGCCATTAAAAAAGGTATCACCTACTGAAGACTTGCAAAGTTTTTTTTGTTTTTTATATTTTATAACCACTGGCTAACACGGTACCAAAACAAACATTTTCCTTTTACTGTAAACTGTAGTGAGTTCTCTCTTGTAATGTATCCATATGGCCACTAGATGTCAGCACCTGTAAAAGCCATAACATTGTACAAGGAAAGTATAGACACAAAGGAATGGCAAATAACCGTAATAGATAATATAATATAATACAATATAATATAATATAATAGATGTGGGGTATTAATGCACTAAAAGACGCAAAAGTTAAAATTCCATTTTGATCAGTGTGCTGGTCTAACCCTATATATCACACAGCTCAGCTTCTCTCCTCTATCCTATATATCACACAGCTCAGCTTCTCTCCTCTATCCTATACCCCTATATATCACACAGCTCAGCTTCTCTCCTCTATCCTATATATCACACAGCTCAGCTTCTCTCCTCTATCATATACCCCTATATATCACACAGCTCAGCTTCTCTCCTCTATCCTATATATCACACAGCTCAGCTTCTCTCCTCTATCATATACCCCTATATATCACACAGCTCAGCTTCTCTCCTCTATCCTATATATCACACAGCTCAGCTTCTCTCCTCTATCCTATACCCCTATATATCACACAGCTCAGCTTCTCTCCTCTATCCTATAACCCTATATATCACACAGCTCAGCTTCTCTCCTCTATCCTATACCCCTATATATCACACAGCTCAGCTTCTCTCCTCTATCCTATAACCCTATATATCACACAGCTCAGCTTCTCTCCTCTATCCTATACCCCTATATATCACACAGCTCAGCTTCTCCCCTCTATCATATACCCCTATATATCACACAGCTCAGCTTCTCTCCTCTATCATATACCCCTATATATCACACAGCTCAGCTTCTCTCCTCTATCCTATAACCCTATATATCACACAGTTCAGCTTCTCTCCTCTATCCTATAACCCTATATATCACACAGCTCAGCTTCTCTCCTCTATCCTATAACCCTATATATCACACAGCTCAGCTTCTCTCCTCTATCCTATAACCCTATATATCACAGAGCTCAGATTCTCTCCTCTATCCTATACCCCTATATATCACAGAGCTCAGATTCTCTCCTCTATCCTATACCCCTATATATCACACAGCTCAGCTTCTCTCCTCTATCCTATATATCACACAGCTCAGCTTCTCTCCTCCATCCTATAACCATATATATCACACAGCTCAGCTTCTCTCCTCTATCATATACCCCTATATATCACACAGCTCAATTTCTCTCCTCTATCCTATATATCACACAGCTCAGCTTCTCTCCTCTATCTTATAACCCTATATATCACACAGTTCAGCTTCTCTCCTCTATCCTATATATCGCACAGCTCAGCTTCTCTCCTCTATCCTATAACCCTATATATCACACAGCTCAGCTTCTCTCCTCAATCCTATACCCCTATATATCACACAGCTCAGCTTCTCTCCTCTATCCTATAACCCCTATATATCACACAGCTCAGCTTCTCTCCTCTATCCTATAACCCTATATATCACACAGCTCAGCTTATCTCCTCTATCATATACCCCTATATATCTCACAGCTCAGCTTCTCTCCTCTATCCTATACCCCTATATATCACACAGCTCAGCTTCTCTCCTCTATCCTATACCCCTATATATCACACAGCTCAGCTTCTCTCCTCTATCTTATAACCCTATATATCACACAGCTCAGCTTCTCTCCTCTATCCTATACCCCTATATATCACACAGCTCAGCTTCTCTCCTCTATCCTATAACCCTATATATCACACAGCTCATCTTCTCTCCTCTATCATATAACCCTATATATCACACAGCTCAGCTTCTCTCCTCTATCCTATAACCCCTATATATCACACAGCTCAGCTTCTCTCCTCTATCTTATAACCCTATATATCACACAGCTCAGCTTCTCTCCTCTATCCTATAACCCTATATATCACACAGTTCAGCTTCTCTCCTCTATCCTATAACCCTATATATCACACAGCTCATCTTCTCTCCTCTATCATATAACCCTATATATCACACAGCTCAGCTTCTCTCCTCTATCCTATAACCCCTATATATCACACAGCTCAGCTTCTCTCCTCTATCCTATAACCCTATATATCACACAGCTCAGCTTCTCTCCTCTATCATATACCCCTATATATCACACAGCTCAATTTCTCTCCTCTATCCTATATATCACACAGCTCAGCTTCTCTCCTCTATCTTATAACCCTATATATCACACAGTTCAGCTTCCCTCCTCTATCCTATATATCGCACAGCTCAGCTTCTCTCCTCTATCCTATAACCCTATATATCACATAGCTCAGCTTCTCTCCTCTATCCTATACCCCTATATATCACACAGCTCAGCTTCTCTCCTCTATCCTATAACCCCTATATATCACACAGCTCAGCTTCTCTCCTCTATGCTATAACCCTATATATCACACAGCTCAGCTTCTCTCCTCTATCATATACCCCTATATATCACACAGCTCAGCTTCTCTCCTCTATCCTATACCCCTATATATCACACAGCTCAGCTTCTCTCCTCTATCCTATACCCCTATATATCACACAGCTCAGCTTCTCTCCTCTATCCTATACCCCTATATACATATCACACAGCTCAGCTTCTCTCCTCTATCCTATACCCCTATATATCACACAGCTCAGCTTCTCTCCTCTATCCTATAACCCCTATATATCACACAGCTCAGCTTCTCTCCTCTATCCTATAACCCTATATATATCACACAGCTCAGCTTCTCTCCTCTATCATATACCCCTATATATCACACAGCTCAGATTCTCTCCTCTATCCTATACCCCTATATATCACACAGCTCAGCTTCTCTCCTCTATCCTATAACCCTATATATCACACAGCTCAGCTTCTCTCCTCTATCCTATAACCCCTATATATCACACAGCTCAGCTTCTCTCCTCTATCCTATAACCCTATATATATCACACAGCTCAGCTTCTCTCCTCTATCATATACCCCTATATATCACACAGCTCAGCTTCTCTCCTCTATCCTATACCCCTATATATCACACAGCTCAGCTTCTCTCCTCTATCCTATAACCCTATATATCACACAGCTCAGCTTCTCTCCTCTATCCTATACCCCTATATATCACACAGCTCAGCTTCTCTCCTCTATCCTATACCCCTATATATCACACAGCTCAGCTTCTCTCCTCTATCATATACCCCTATATATCACACAGCTCAGCTTCTCTCCTCTATCCTATACCCCTATATATCACACAGCTCAGCTTCTCTCCTCTATCCTATACCCCTATATATCACACAGCTCAGCTTCTCTCCTCTATCCTATTCATATCCTCCTCACAGTTTTTCGGTGGAAGGCAAGAACCAGAGGTTCAAGATGAAGTGGAAAAACTGCGCTCCCTGGTTCTTGATAGATAGTGACACAAAGACCAATTGTCCACGTATGGATTTATTGAGAAACAAAAGCACGACGCATTTCGGACCTTCAAGGGTCCTTCTTCAAGTGCAAGAACAAAGCTTGACACGTCAGGCTAGATGCATAGCTGTCTCACAGTTTTTCAGCGAGCAGGGCTCCATTTCTTGAAGGGTCAGTCTATATCTTGTAGCTCAGGCTCTGGTGCTTAGTAAATCGTGTGTCCACCACCCAGACAGACCTTTGGCGTTGCGTTGTGCAGGATCATACCAGCTAGCAGAAAGACATTAAATAAGTGAAAAGTACCAGAAAATGAAACATTTTGTCCTAATAAAGAGGTCACCATAGCTGAATAATCAGACATATTAGCCACGGCGGCAGCTTAATATTAGCCCCAACTTTGCGGGTGATCCCTGTTTCTGGCCAGTGATCCTTTTTACAGCAATGGCAGGGTTTTACAGTTCATTGTGCAGGAGGGGAGACCTCTGGTATTTCCATTCTGTGTTACCCTGGATGAGTCGCGCAGGCTAATAATGCAGGTTCCATCATGTGTCACTTGTTCTACTTTCTAACACCTCATTTTCCTTCAGACATGTGACTGCTGACAAATGGCCGGTGAACCGAGAAGATTACAGAAATGCTGCCGCCTCGCAAATAATTAAGAAAAATTATCCATATACTGCAAGACGGGGACGGGGACGGAGCTGACGAGGCGATTGGGCAATGCGTTTAGGTCAATACTCTGGCAATGGGGCCATTTTTTTTCTTTGCACAGATAAGCCGAATATTGAGGATGGGCACAAGGGAAGGTGAAGGGTATCCGAGGACAGGGGCGAGTAATACTGGTGCAGAACTAATAATATCTCTCTATATATAGGCACACTAGCTTTGCAAACAGTCTCAAATTTTTCGAAAAAATTGCGGTCCTGAAAGCGGTAAGCTGTGCAAACCCTAAAAATCTTGCAATTCCGACTTTTGCCACTGATCCTGATATAGTTTGTGACTTTCTGTTTCCTGCACATGGACATGGATCTGGAGAAAACCCGATGGGAGAGTTTTCTGGGCGTGCAGAGAGGGCAGTGGATATGATGTCACATTGGCAGGGACCCGTGGCGAACTTTTGAAATGGGGCCCCCATGACTGTCATCCCCCTCCCCAATCAACCCCCGTACCCCTGAAGACCGCTAGAAGTAAATAGGAAAATCTGGAATCTTTACACACAGATGTATCAAAAACGTTGCAAAGATTCAATGTAAATGTTAGTAAGTAATTGGATTCCGCCACTTCGTTTCCAGCGGCCGTAAGGTAAATGCAGACTGCAACATGATTGGCTGCCATAGCTATTCGTTTATTCTTTTTCACCAACTTTGATACATTTCACACGTCAGGGGAGATTTACAATGAATGCTCCTACTGAACCCTACCATGATCAAGATAATCAACTCATTGAGATTGGTCTTTGGACTTTGGGCATTCAAGAAGTAGAATAGAAGTCGAAATTGGACGTCCAACCAAAATGGCATCCCTTGGTACCCAGTTACCATTCAGAATTCTAGGAAAGATGAACAAGAACCCCCACATGAGATCTGCAATGGCCGACACATTAGTTGTCACCCAGTTTTCCCAGAAACAGGTGAATGACGTTGCACCAGGAGGCATCTCAACGGCTTTAGAAGGTAACGTTCTTCTCACAGCAGAATCTTATTGCTTTAATAGACGGGATAGAAACATCTTGAGTTTGTTTTGCAAACTTTTACTGTGATTTTCTTCCTCCGCCTCTCAATGAATGACAAGGCCCTGAAAAGCAGGCGCATTAGCAAACACATCCAAACATTGATTTCCTTACGTCAAATAATGCACCTTCTGTGCCCGAACACTGGAATTAAAGCAATCTGAAGTCTATTCTTTTCTTACACAATTAACGGAAATTTCCATTCCCTCTGTAATGCAAATAGACGTAGATAGACTGCATGCCCAAGAGAGGGACTATATTATTGCAGGGGAAACATATGTAGAGCCCAGCACAAATTAAATGTATCAGCTTTTACATCAATGGCCGGAGTCTTGAAACCCTGAAATCCAAACCCAATAGTAAGATTGGATTTTAACCCTCACTTAGCAAACACAATTCCGTCAGAATCAATTATTTGTATGTGATCCCTGGAAGTCTGTGCAGCCAATGACCTGTAAGGGTTTAGTCTGCTTAGGAAACCATTCATGAAGAAGTTTGTTATGCACAAAACTAAAACCATTGTCTGCCCGAACAATGCAAGACTTCCAAATCCCAAAGCTTATCGCCGAAAATTTTTCTGAAAGTGTTACATTCATAACAGTCTCTTATTCATTGCATAGGATACGCCATATGTCCCTGTGAGATTGTAGACGGTCTCAGTGTTCAGACTGAGCTATATTATATGTATATAAGTATATGGTCACTTGTTCACTTTCTCTATGGTAATTCAGCAGAGTCTTGAGATCGGGCCCTCACCTTATGAGATGGATTCTTTAGACTGTATTTGAAATACATTGTATCTGTTAATTCCAAAAAATTCTGAAATAGTAAAAAGGATGAAAGCAGTTAAAGGGGTTGTGCTGTGAAGGAGACTTATCCCTTGTCCGATTGCTGGTGGCCCAGATATCTGGAATATGGGGGGTCCAAAGGCTCCCTAAAGTCTCCTTGTGAATGGAGCACCAGTGAGTTATGTAACCAGCACTCCATTGACGTCTATGGGGCTGTAGTTTACAGTCCCATTGCATTGGTGCACCATTCACAAGATGACTCTCATTTCCCAACCTCCTGATCACTTGGGGGCTTAGCATTGGGGCTCCCAATTTTTGGACACATCCCCTTACCCACAGAACGGTGATGAGTGTCCATAACAGAATAACCCCATTAACATATGATGGACTCCTGCGGTGATCGCCATCACATACATGTTCATTGGGATACTAACCCATACTCCACATGGGAAGGGGCCAAGCCTGGCATGTAACATACCAGTCTTAGTAAGCGTCTCCGGTGTGATCTGCAGCCTGAGACTCTTTACTGTATGCGATATATAACAAATTCTGATAGTTTGTACACAACATCCCTCCCACGTCTGTGACAACACCAGAATAAACCAAACTAAAACTTCTACAGACGCAACAATATGATATAAAACCGAAGATGTCACAGAACGAGAAAAGGGTTAAACTGTCACCTGAAGACACGTCTTTCTCTGCGATGTCACATTCACTACGGTAGGTATATGTGACAATTATCAATTCGTTCTGCTTGAGCGACACGCTCGCTTTAAAGCCTAAGGCGGCTCCTCATAAACACAACCAGGACTAAATATACAGTTTATTCTCAGGGCACCGCGGGGACTTCCGTTACAGATGCCGCATTTAGGAGGGGGGACTGATATAGGACACAGACACAGGTTTACGATCTCGACAATAGTAATAAAAATCATATACTAAATAAACAACTGATCACAATAAAATGTATCGCTGTAATATTCATGCAGTAATAATGGGGAACCACCAGTAGTAGGCGACACCTGTCCATATGGCTGACGCCTCGGCTCCGTGTCCTCCATGGACATACGGACTGTACAACAGAAGCTGTGTCACATGTTACAGGCCATTTATGTGACCGTGTAATAGGGATCCCGAGGACTCATGAGCAAGCGTGCAGGCCAAAGGGGTGCAGATATTTTTACAGGAAGGCGCCCAATCACACTTAGATCGTATCCCGGTGCTACATTCATTTCTATGTATGGGGGAGTTTCTGTTACGATCCAAATTCACAGACCAGGATAGGAACTGCTCTATAATTATTGGAGAATTGGAACCCGCCATAGACGGCAGTGATGTGAAAATGATTGTAAAAGTCATCTTTCTTTAACTTTCTTCCCTTACAACTTTTTAGGTTTTGACCCCTGATCACGTGATTAGAACCAGCACCCCGTTTGGTTCAGTCCACCCTCTGTTTTCTTAGTGCTTACCAACTATAGTAAAGCCAATACCCTTAGGACCAGTGACAACCTGTAAAAACAGTAGAGGAGACAGTTTGCACCCAAGGCCGGGTGCCAGTTTTGATCATGGAACCCGCTTGGAACCCCAAGGTATAGGATCTATAAAAAGTTTTTAAAAAAAACAAGACTCTCTGGACAATGCTATTAATATAGAACACTAAGGAAAGGATGACATAGATGTATGTGACCAACAACTTTTCATGGATTGAACCTACTTGCCTTTTAGTTGGGCCCATTTCATCAATTGCAGTTGGGCCAAATGGCTCAGCCCATGTGATAAGACTCATGTAACACACACAACATTCTATTGGCAACATTGTATCCTTCCCTTCACTGTGTATAGGCCTGAAATCTATTAAACCATATAATAATGTGTTATATATAATATAACTATACATAAATCGTATACTGTTTACCAGATCATTGAATCTAGATTAACCTCGCCACCATTGAGATCAAAATAGGTTTAGGATTCAAAGCCGGTAAATAGAGAAAATATCTAAAAAAAAACAAATAAAACAAATAATAATAATAATAATAATAATAATAATAATAATAATAATTATAAATAAATAATAATAAACAATAAAATAGAAAAAATGTCAAAAAATTCCCGGATCCTTATTGCACCGGCCACCAGGGCATAGATGTCATCGACACTAAATAACGGGTGAAAGGTCGTCATAGTAACAAAGGATTTCTGCCCATGTATATTTATGGCTGTTATTAACAGGACATGAATAGAAGTCATTTAAAGGAACGGGAGATATTTTAAGAGAAAAAATTTGCATCACAATAATCTTGTAGTTTCTGTTTTTTCCTTCGGTGTAAAATAGAAAATATTTCGATTTGGTCCTTAAAATTTTTTAAAAAATAACAAAAAAAGCAGCAAAATTCTGTGGTCTGATATTAGGACCTGGTTGACGCTCCGTTATCTTATACTCCGGTTTATTGGTTATTATAGAAAATTTATAAATAAATCTACCTTAGGGGACCTGCACACAGGACGGATTATGTGGTGGGAGATGCCGATTCAAACCCTCCATATTGAAAGGGTGAAACCCGCGGGAGAAATTGGAATAAGTTGGATTTCTTGAACTATTTGCACCGTTCTATAGGTGTCGTTCCGCTGATTCCAGCTCCGTTGGATTTTTTTTCTCTAGCCCCCGCCATTCCTGAGCCATCAGGTGCGTTTGTGCTGTTAGCTTCAGCACCAAATATGCTAATTAGGCTCTGTACTGGGTAGGATCAGACAATCATGAACTGCACATCCGATGATTAGTGGAGTAACTAATTAGCATATCAGGGCTGAAACTAACAGCAACGATTTTCTCAGGAATGGTGGGGGGCCAAATAAAAAAAAAAATCCGACTTTGCCAAAATTAGAGAATTTTTGTCTATTGAAAGAGTTTGTTCGGGAAAAAAAGTGTATTTTTTATATGGCTTGGGGTTTTTTTTTTTTTTAAATCACCTTTCCTCAGTGCTCCAGTGTCCTCTCAGCGGGGTCAGGTCCTTCCGCTCTGGTGACGGCTGTGACGTCCTTGATCCCTACTGATTGGCCTCAGCGGTCACATACGGCGAGGATATCCACCGGAAAATAACAATGGACCAGCAGGACCGAACCATGCAGAGAGGCATGGGGGAATGGTGAGCATGGCCCATTATTGTATCAGAGCAGGGGACCCATGGAGGACCATCTCACGCTCCATTGGGCCAGTCCAATCCTTCACTGCTCAGTCTTCTGCTGATGGACTTGAAATTCAAGATTATCAACCAGTGCTTAAGAATGTCCGGATTAGTAAAATACTGATTTTGCTGGCGGAAGTTTCTATCAGCTGCTGAAGACAGTAAAGGGACAATATAGTATATAGGCAGCCAATACAATGAATGTTTGTCTATATTACACAAGGGCCGATCAGATCCATCAGAGTGAAAGCTACTTCTTGTTACTGTATGTCCACTCTGGCTCCTCGGGGGCGGTCCCAACAGGAGGCGTTCCCTATACAGGAAAGTAAAAGAAATGATACAATAATTTCCTTGCACCATTTTTTTTGGGGAAAAAAAAAATGACAACCAGAATGTCATAATATCTTCCACTGGAGTTGTCACCCATCTTTCATTTCGAAACCGGAATGAGAGAAGCCCCAATCCCATATTCTATGACTATATACTGTATACACTGACAGATGGGTGGGCAGTAGTGACTGATCTCTTAGTCCAACATCTGTATCATAAACAGACAAATCAGAAGATCTTTTTGACGGAACATCTAGAAGATTTCTACGAACTTGTAATTTTTGATTTTACCGAGAAATTTCCTTGAAAGAAATCGCGTTCTCTAACGTAAACGCTTGTCATATGTATTTACCACGTTATTTATTGTAATCGGGCGCGTGTTATACGGAATAAAACTCGTGGTATCTCGTTCCCTAGTAAATGCTCCTGGCAGTAAATTACCCCTTGTCATTGTAAATTTTTAACATATACGAATGATATCGTAAAATGAACTCCCCCCTCAGCAGATAATTACGCTTTGTAACCGCTGACATTTTTATTTTTTTGGTATTTTTGTCTATTCTTAGCTCTTAAATTGTACATAACTTACATCCTATAGTTTACCGCGCGCTGCCCCTTTAATTTAAGTGCCCCCATATACAAATCTTCACAGTGGGCTGCCATTTTATTATTTTTTTTTGTCATTTTTGACCAAATTGACTCCCGTAACAATCTAGGCTATCAATTTAACATAATTTAATGTAAAGACTGAATAATTTCTGATACATTATCATACCTAAGGCACAATTTTGAATTGCCGTTGAATTTTTTTTACCTAATGTTCCAGTTTTCTGAATTTTTTTTCCAGGCAAATTAAATGTTTCCTAAAATTGATTTATTAAAAAAAAAAAAAATTTGTTACAACGACACAGAAATCTGCTTACAAATGTCAGACCTTCTTGGTCCATAGTGGCATTAAACCCAAAAACACCCCCACTGGTTGGACCCTCGGAGGTCAGGACTATATGGGACAGTCGAGTCTTATTAACCCAATTCTTTAGTAGAGATGAAACAATTGTTCTCTATTCTATTATTCTTCCAAATAATGTTTCTAATTAATACAATGTAATAACACAATGTTGCCAAACGAGGGAACACGTTTCTGCGGAACGTACCATTTGGGGCACTGTGGATCAAACTACACCATGGAGCTGACCACGTGGGACACTGAAGCTCACTGACTGGGTCACCATTTTGGTAACTCCTTGGGACACTGTGGAGCTGATCACTTTGGCCACCATGAAGTTATTATTTGCTCTAAACTTTCATGACAGTAATACCAAACTTGATCTTTGGTTACAATGTAAACAAGAATTTTCCCTATAAAATCTATAGATTCTCCTTGTTGCTAGTTAATACAATACTCCTACATTTTGACCAATGGGTAAACTTACCCAAACTTGCACAGAACCTGATGACTATCTTATTAGTATGGGGGTGTCAGACATGTTGACTTGTTGCACATTGGAGTAACTCACTTGGGGACCATTTAGAGCACTATGGAGTGGACCACTTGGGGTACTGTGGTGCTGAGTTCTAGGGGGATGGTGGGGCTGAGTATTTGGGGCAGTATGGGGATTATATGGGGATTATCATTTGGGGTGCTGTGGAGCTGAGCACTAGGCACACTGTGGAGATGATCAGCCTGAAATGGACCATTAGGGGCAGTATGGGAAAGAGCAGTAGGGACAACAGAGGTCTAAGCACTTGGAGCCCTGTGGAGCTGAACACATGGGTCAATAAAGGGATGGGCATTTGAGGCACTTAGAGCACTGTGGGGTTGAGCACTTAGGGCGGTATGGGGCTAATCAGCCTTAAATGGACCATTTGGGGCAGTATGGGGATGAGCATTAGGGGTACTATGGAGCTGAGCACTTAGGGCAATATGGGGCTGAGCCCTTGGAGCACTGTGGAGCTGAACACCTGGGGTAGAATGGACCAGAGAACTTGGGGGAGTATGAGGTTTAGCATTTGGGGCAGTTCCAGGTTTAGCATTTGGGGCAGTATGGGGATGAGCACTAGGGGTATTATGGAGCTGAGCACTTGGAGCACTGTGGAGCTGAACACCTGGGGTAGAATGGACCTGAGAACTTGGGGCAGTATGAGGTTTAGCATTTGGGGTAGTATAATGATGAGCACTTGGGACATCCCATATTCTTGGACTAACAAGGAGTAATGGCAGCATTGTATTGCTCCTATAAAATCCTAATTAAATTTTCTTAAACTTTTTTATAATACGCCTTTTAAACTATTTTTTATATAATTTTTTTTTTCATACAAAGTTACGAAAAACATAACACAACCTAGAAGGATTTATTGATAAATTTAGTTATATCATTTCTCAATTATACATAAGAGAAGTCCCCCAATGTCTATTCTCCCACCCCAGAGGAGATGGCGTCTAATGGTAAATGTACATTTTTGTTTGGCCCCTTTGATACTTTTATGTTATTTTTTCTGACAAACACCCCGATGTCATTCCCTATAACACATCACAGCCTAAAGTACCAATATTACAGTAAACTGTGAAAAGTCGTGGTCGGCCATCACAAAGCCGCCACAAATGAAGCCTGATGAGATGGTAATTACATTTATTGAAAAGCCTTAGTAGAGGTTTCTTCACACTGCCTTGTGATCTTGATCTCTGGTGTCTCGGTGATGTAGGGAGAGCAGCTGCAGCCCTGGTGCTTAGTGACAGAGCAGATTTCACCCATATTAGAGAAGTAATAATCTGATTAGAAATCTCCTTAGACGGCTCTCGGAACAGGAAAGTGACAGCAGGTTTTTGTCGGTAACAAAATAACAAATTAAACATTGTTTCAAAAAAATATTCTGTAACGAAATCCATGGCCAGGTGGGAAAGAATACGACAATTCATACAGGGATCCTATAAAACTTCACTTTATTGGACATTAGTTAGGGTAAAAAAAAGCAAAATTTTTGGCAAACACCAATTGATGTCTGTATTTTTGATGTGCCAATCATTCCGCTCTTCTAGGTTCCGTCCGCTACAGTTTCGAGGACTTCAGAGAACCCTTTTCTTACTATGAACATTGGTCCTATTCCAAGATTTTGGTATAATACCCTTTATATCCCAAAATGACCATCAGGGTCAGAGCTGACAGTCAGCAGATGACAACACTCTATTCCGTGACCCCAAAGGCCATATTTATTTACTAGTGAATGAAAATCCTGGTGTGGTCTATTTAGCAAGCTCTGCCGACTGGAAAACCGAAGAAAAACTACCGGCAACAGAATCCGTCCCATGGACAACCCCCTGCTGCCGGGCTCTTGGCGTTATTAGGTTTTTAGGATTTGGTCCTTCACATTTGCAACATTATTATCAATCTTTGTATTCTAGAATACAATCTAACATAACAAAACCTTCATCCTCGGTGACAAATCCACAACTCATTGGTGAAAAATCAAACTAACACAAAAAATTACAAAAATTTTTATTCTTATTATTTACCATAAAAATCAAATGGCAACTATTTAGGCGAAAATATGATGTTAATAAATGGGTCGCCTATAAAGCAATTTACCGGGGGTCCCATGTTGATGTATGTGAATTTGTTTTGGTGGCCCAATTTTTCTGCTCAATGAGACCACAAGGATAGGCTGGGGCTTCTGATGAGTGATACTGGTAATGAGAACGTCTATGACCCTTACATGTTGCAAGTTTTCGTAGAACAGTCTATCTTCTTATTCTACAGGGGTTATAAGAGAGGTTACATGTCTCCTTGACAGTCAGTAATATTCCCGTTGATGGCCAATGTTTTATATTTTGCAGAGTTTTGCAAATTTTAGCAAGGCGTTTGATGCAAGGACAGTGGACTTTATTGTTTTAGTATAGAAAACTTGTAGATTTTCGACTGTAATATGTTGCAATAAGGTTTATAGCAAGCAAATTCATTGATAGGTCATATATTGCAGGGACTGGCCAAGCCATTTTCCATCGGCTGGCTTTCGGTGGAGGTAACCAAGTGCCGGATGCAAGATGTGACCCTGGATTAGAATATAAACCAACAGGGAAAGACAAGGTTCTGTAGATACAGAAGCCACTTGATAGGGTTCAGTCTCTGGATAACCCTGGATAATCAGCTCATCGGGTGTTGGACCCCCACAGATCTGATACTGATGACCTTTCCTTTGAGTAGGTCATCAGTATCCATTCCATGGGTGACTCATGTACCAATGCCGATTCTTAGACTGTGCCTTCCAGCTTAGACCACAGACAAGTCCATAGTAACCTGGAGGATCCAAACTCAACACTTTGTGTCATTGGCTACACAACAATGGATAATCCAATTTATAGCTGACGTTAAGTGCACAGATATCTTTCTTATTATTATTGCATGCTATAATACGGCACTTTTTCATGTCTTTTATACTCCAAGTAAAGTTTTCCAGGATCTTATAAGAGTAACTGAGGATAGACTTGACAACTGAGGTTATAATGAGAAGCTTAGAATGTGTTATATTGCTCAGTGAAAAACTAATTTCCCAAAATATTACAGTCAAGAGCATAAAATATTGTCTGTAATGAAGTGTCACTAATGTCCTCCACCTAGAGCTGTGCTTAAAGCTAACCACCATCTCAGACAATGGAATACAAATCGTATCTGCAAAAGAGCAGTGAAAGGAAAAATGGTAATGAAAAACTAAAAACACACACTGAGTATTGTTAACATTGTAGGGGGGTCAACATGCTAGACCTTGTGCTATGAATCAGAAGGGAGAACCGCCAAGTAAATGTCCCACTCTATGGATTACATATTCATCCACTTAATGGACCTAGAACTTCCCCCAGTGATAAGAGCCGGGGCTGGGCCGGAGGGCAACTGTGCTAAGAGCAAGCTCGATGCCACTTCATCCAAAGTCTATAGGACTGATGGCGTTAAATACAGCACTTGGTTATATTCACAAGTTTCCAAGGCTTCCAATGGAGTGTTGGCATTCCTATTTGGCCACTGTTGCACTCAAATGGGGCTCATGGAAGCCATGGGTTCCAGCAGTCAGAATGTTAGACTCACCAATGTCACGGCATCTGCATATTCCACGTCCCCAGTGGCCACTGACATCATTCTGGAGATCTGAAGTGGCCCAAAGAGCACGATGAGATTTCCCAAAAAACCAAGACTGAGCTCAGGAAAGCAAAAGAAAGAAGGTATATGGGTGTTCCATTGTGAGCATTGGGAAGGACCCCAACCTGGAGAGGTCTCAGCGGGGGAGAATGAAAACTTTGCACATGTCTACTGGAGGGTCAAAAGGATACAGACTGATTCAAAGACCAGTTTGATGGGCAAACTTTGCTCATCCCTAGTGAAAGCATATTACTGAAATACCCTTCTTTGGATCCAAAAATTTCCCAGACCTACATCATCTGAGAACACAGAGACCCATCCCCAAACAAAGCACAATGTTGCCACCCAGTTGCCTAGTAGATCCTAATTTGCATATGCACGAAAAGAGCTTATATCTTTAGAATGGCTGAACTGTTACTCACAGTGACCGAACCATTGCCAATGTTCTTCTACAAGAGATCCATCAATACTGTTCTAGATTCTTCTAGGTGTGGTTATCTCATTGTTACTGTATAACACTGATGTTCTTTTCCTAAAAATTGTCCGGAATTTTGCAATGCCTTATCAGCCAAGGAAACCTTAGAGATATTAAAGGAAGTCTATTGAGTCCAAAAACCGTCCAATTCACTAACTGGAAGGATAAATTTAAAGGAATTTTCCCAATGCAAAATGTTTACAAATTTATATAAGGTCCTGGAAAACTCCTTTAAGATAAAACCCTGATAAAGCCGCAGCGCCCCGCACAACGGCTATAATAAAGGAGCACGGACTCCCTGCACTACCGCAACAAGAAATCTAATTTCACAAGGTTTTTTGTTAGAATGCATCGGGGTCCCCTGAGATGAAAAGCAATCAAAACATTGTACCTTTCCTATCATGACTGACCCTTGCAGAGAATTGAAGCAGTGGTGGAGCACTGATGTTAAACGTGTAAAGGAAACACATTTTTGTGTCTTAGTAAATTATTTCTTAGATTACATACCGTCAGGAAGAAGAGATTTATTCATATTATATACGTTCCAAAAATATACTAGAGAGTTTTTTATTTCAAAAATTCTATAAAGCCTACAAAATTTTTTACAAAAATCAAGTCTAAAATATATGTAAAAATATATTGTGTGAAATTCTACCTGTCTATTTAATATACATAAATACAGTGATGAGCAAAAGGGTAACAATATTTCGATTCCTTTAAGTTCCATATCTCCCCATCCACTACAGCTTGGACCGCGAGACTCCCATCATCCTATAGACAACCCTCTTGGTTATCTCCTACATGAATGTGACTTGTAACTATGTAGCATACGATCAGTTCTGCAGATTCTTCTCATTGATACTGTTTTGCTCCTGGTGGTGGAAAAATCTTGTATCCTACAGATGACAACCTGTCCTCATATTCCCCATAGCTCAGGGTGTTATTAGGTGGATTCCCAAGCAAGTAGTCATTGGTTCATATCGAGGATCTAGGAAAAGGGAAGCAGCAGCATCCATCTCATCGATAGCGGTCCTGTATGCTTCGTAATAGTGAGATCACAGACGTCCATACAAGCACCGAGCGATGGCGTTACACAAGCCTGGACTGGTGGCCCAAAAAAAGATGAAGAAGCCTCGACATCCATATCATCATAGGAAGCGTTTGCAAAAAAGTACAAAAAGTGGACGGTAGAAGATCGGAAATGGGATTTGGAGCAATGGGATGAAAGTCAATAGACTGGACTCAGATGGGTGCAAATAGGTCTGGAAGAAATAAGAGAATGGATTGAGAAATTGAAGGAACTGTCAAGTGTGGTGGAGGAAGCCTGATGATATGGGGTTGCTTCACAACTGAAGGTGTTGGATACTTGACCAGGATCAATGGTGGTCTCAATACTGAGCTACATGGGAGTATCCTACAAGACGAGTTACTTTGTATCCTTGAGTAAAAAGGACGTCATATTCCAGCAGGGCAACCACACAAAGCATACACCAAGATTAGTGAAGAAATGGTTCAGTGACAAGTAAAGGTGCTGGACTGGCCCCCACAGACCTCAACCCAATCCAACGCTTGCGGGTTGAAAAAGCTGTTTGTACCCAAGTGAGAGCTGCAATCAGATTTCGGAGAACCCAGAAGAATTCAGGCAGTGTTCAAAGCCAAAGCGGGATTCACAAAATACTAACAAAACAGTAAAAAATTGCAACAATGTAACGACATGACAAAAATCAACAGAACGGATTGTGTGTTACATTCTATTGTCGATATCATTTTCTATGTTTGTTTGTTTGTTTTTTTTTATATATTTTCGCATCTCTATAAAGTGTACTGAAGAGTCTCAGGAAGAAAAAACCATTTGCTTTAAAAATTGACAACTCGTTACTTATTACACTCGGAAAAATCAGTTTTCTTCTACTTTTTCTTTTCTGTTTATAATCTGTTTTAGTTCATGGTTGGTCATATAAATTATATATCCGTTATATGAATATTCTATACGATCTTATGTAATGTGAGTGTGGACCATGATAATATACCTAACACACACATATATATATATATATATATATATATATATATATATATATAATTTATTTTTTTTTTACTCCACCTCCCATTAACCGTTTCCTTCCTGCTCTTTCCCATATAAATTAGCATATAAATTAACTGATTTTTCCATAACATATTCAGAGCCAGTACCCTATATATGTAACCTATATATCCCTTTCCTCCTGTCTATTCCTCTTAAATTCCATAGAGTACATGTTCTTATAAGATCTGCACGGAACGTATAAGACATTCCAAAAGAACGCATTTACAAATTCTCTGTTTCGAAAGGAAATAGCGACTCAGACTGAACAGCTGTCACTTGTACCTGACTTAGACTACGAGGAATAACGGGGAAAATATTATTTCTGTGTGAATGGGTCAGGAAAAACAGATTTAGAATAAAGTCAATATTCTAGGCAAAAGCTCGCTGAGACTCGAGACAAATCTTACATTCTAATTAAGGAGGATTCAGATTCTTCCATTTATTACCAACTTTACAAGGAAAGAGGAAAATAAATTGTCACTTGTCACTGCATTAAATCTATGTAGGAAATAAAAAAATATATATATATTTTATTTTGATCTATCTAATAACATATAATGTCTGGTGTGTATATATTTCTATTTAATTAAATATTAATATATTAGATCCATGAATTAGATTTTATGTATAATTCATTATATTTAATGTAATGAAATCTGACGTCCTTTTTAATTTTATTTTTAATTTCCTACGATTGTATCTTTATATTATACATTGTTGCTGATATACAAGGTCTATAGAATCTAAAGATACATTACCATACAAAGCATTTGTAACCAGTCTATGTTACATAACAACTCAAATACATATTATTTTACATGAACATAGATGTAATTTTGATTATAATTTTGTCTTCTACCGTCTCCCGCAACTTCTACTTTGTATCTGCCGTAGCGCTCTTGGGTTCCATTCTCATGTTCTGCAGCAATTTTGCAAAAACTGCAACTCAACCGCAACGTCCGGGCATTCCTATGGATGTTATTTTGACACATTCCTCATACCTAGACGTTGTTGCAGAATAGTATACATCCTCATGGTAATGGTATTCCCCAATAATAGTGGCTTCCTGCCACATTGTAACATGATAGAGTTTTGTAGGCGCTCTAACATTCCGGGGGACTCGACTCCTGGGGCCATATTGTGAAATGAATTGTCTCTGTCACCTCCACCACTCTGTAGCAGTGATGTCACCTCGAGGGGTCATCCCGTATACAGGGGAGAGGTGTACGGTTTACCTGTCATTGACGTGATGTCACCTCGAGGGGTCGATGTAATATGCCAATGAGAGGTGTTTACCTGCCATTGACGTTGCAGCCACCTGCCTCCTATTGTGATGGTTCCCGTCTTCTGCTTCCAAAACCAACCTGATTCCTCAAGGCAAGGATTCCACAAGATGGCAGATGGTGCCCTGTGGTACCTGGCACCAAGGTGTTAGCAGTAGATCCTTTAAGTTCTATCAATTTTGATTCCATTGTTCCGACTTGTGTTTCAACCACATCCCAGGTGTTTGATCTAAGATCTATGGAAAGTGTCGGCAAAGTCCATTCTGGCTTCTAGATGGGGCCTGGAGTGGGAGACCCCTTTCTTTGACATCCATATGCCCAACTCTCGGTTGGTTGTCTCCTTTACTCCTTGATGTGAAGTAAAGAAAACATTCATACTTGAGACAAAAAGTTGACACATCTGCATTGAAGATGCTGTGGCCGTGTCCACTGGCCAAAAAAAGAAACACTCCTACATGCAAAAATTTTTGACCAGTGTGTTCAATTTTCAAAAAAGCCATCAAATCCACAATTGAATTGGTCTTTTTTTGTCCGTTGGTCTTATCCACCAGACCAACGCACACCCAGACGCAGAGGTGAACCCAGCATAAGTCAGACATAGATTATTACAAAGTTACAAAGTCACTGTTATGTGTCATAAAATAATTTCTGAGTTTTGGTAAGAATTTTTTTTTTGGATTTTTTTTTTTTTTCAATCGAAAATTTGCGAACCAATTTTTATTAAATTTCTGTAGGATCATCAGAAATCGTTCTGTCCGTTTCCAGACACCTGTACGCCCATGCCTGATATTGGTCTTATTGTGACATTTTTTATTTTTGTATTTTTTTGTATTTTTTGTTTTTCGTTCCCTGACACGAAAAGTTAAATATTTCTACATGACAAATGGCAGGAAAGGACTGGCGGGGAATTAAAGCCGTGGACTTTCAATTTCTATGTTTGGTTAAAAAAAAAAAAAAAGATAAAATAAAATAAGGGGAGCCGCTCGCTGTAAGATGGTTTTCAATTACCATCCATTTCTCTCTTAGAAAGGAAGAAACACAGAGGAGGGGAAAACGGGTCAGGGCAGCCTGTGACAATGACAGTGTGATGGGCTGGGACCCCTGTGGAGTTTCCATCTGCTATCATTAAGGTGACTATTCACACATGAAGAAATCCCTCTTGCTGTGCTGACAGGCAGGCATCAAGAACTATGACAAGGCATTAAGACGGAGTCAGGGAGAGGGGTTGTCATATTCGCAAACAGCAAAGCCTCTAACAGGACCTCCAATATTTTGCAGAATTTTTTTTTTTTTTCCTGATCTGTCACCTGGATGCGAGGTAACCCTTTAAGAACCCTTTAAGAACAAGACCTGAGAGAATTTGCCGGGTCTTCGATAGAGACGACCGTTCCGACTTCTTCATCAAGAGAACCTTGGACTTACCGAGGCTGGAAGGTTCTTCAAGAACAATGTAACAAAGTATCAGAAGTTCTAATGTTTATTGTAACGTTGTCCAGGTGGGGAAATCGGGTAATCCAAAAATTCAGCCTCGTAATAAAGCCATGTGAGAAGAAGACATCAATAGAGGTCTATGAACCCCGACCCCACCCCCCCGCTGGCTTCCAAAATGAAGGGGCCTTCACGGGAATCAGTTTTATTCCATCTCAACCACTTTGGCAAAAAATAGAAAAATCTCTGACCGGCATCAAAAGGGTTTTGATGAACTCGACCACTACCATGATATTTTTGGAAATCGTTGGAAGGCCGACCTTGTGGACCCCAACTGATGTCATCTCCTGATAAGTCTGTAAGATACGTCGAAGGATTATATTAAGTGGATTTTCTCACTCAGAGAAAGGGTAAAATAAGCTGAAGGCCGGATGGTCTTATCATCGTCATCACTCGTATGGTGGTTTCCATCAGTGTATGAAAGGGGGCTTCACCTTTTTTTTGGAATGGGGCAGGGGGTTGCGGCTGAGCAATTATCTTTATACAGTAACAAAGTAGCGACCCCCTTCCACAGACAACTTCTTTATGACATTCAAGGGTCACACCAATCACAGAGATGGATTCTGTGCTACTCCAGGTTGCAAGGCTTGTCTATCAATAACCCCGTTGGAATATCTCCCGATCTGTTCACCAGTCCACTTGGTTTGGGTCACCAGTTCACCATCAGTGGTCTCTTCCTGACCGCTGATCACTCCGACTATCACAGGTCACACTTACCCAACACCAGCTCCTGAAATCTCCTTATCAATTGATTGTCTTGTCTTCTACTCTTGCTCCAGTTTGTCAACCCACCAACACATCTC